>NW_015150654.1:232379-249306 GCF_000732505.1 Cyprinodon variegatus
TATATATATATATATATTGTGCCTTTAAATCATACAAAATGTTGGGATATTAACTGATTCTTTATTAAATTGATTTTGGAAAATTACGGTGTCAACTACATAAATTACTTATAAAATATAAAATGTTTAACTTTTACCAAACCGTGGCAGACCCAGCTGAACTGATGTCCTCACATGTGGATAAGCCTCTTGCTCAGTGGTAGGTAACTAGATTTCATTCCAAGTAATCACTGCACCAGCAGGCTTTGCTGATTAACGCCTTTAGCAAAAGAGAAAAGTGATTTCACATTTGAGGCATTTCACCCTTATTCAGGATATCTTTGACAGGTGAGCAAATAAGATTTAATAACCAAAACACAACTGCTGAGAGAAAACAATACAGATGTCACATTGAGAGCTTATCTGTTCTTTATTCCCTGTAGCATGGTTGATTGGAGTTGTTTTTATCCAACTCATCCAGCGATTTTAATCCTGAGGGAACAACGTGACACATTAGCAATTTTAGCCATGCTGGCAGGATGTTTCAATGCCTTCTGTCCAGTTCAAGATACGCTCATTACTCTTGGATGGGGGGATGTAACATTTTGTATTTTAATGCTCCCTCAAGGGTGAGTGCTGCTAAATTTGATTAGCTTTTTCCGATCTTTGAGCAAAACAGTGATCTGAATGTTGTACATTATGTTGCATGGCCTCTCAAGGATGTTGCTGGACATTTGTTCCCAAGAGGAAAACAAGGTATTATGTATAAGGTCAACACAAAGGCACCATTTTGTGGTCAGAAGCAATGCATTCTGGTAACAAGTAGCTAAAATTATCCGACCTCTGGAGCACTGAAATAAAGTGGTTAAAGGTTGATATACACTTCTATGTTTTGAGCAATGTAAACCATAGTTTACTTTAAATTAAAACAAATAGCCCTACTCATGTTGGAATTTAAGCAAACTAGAAATGCGGTTTAAAATGGAGCTAATTAGTTTCAATAATAATATGGAAAACCATTTCAAATCATCTTCTACAGGTGTTTTATATATAAAAAAAAAAGTCTATAAGAAAGTTAAAGCAGCAGAAGAAAGCCCAAGTGTGTTGCTATACAGATGTAGATTTTTGGGCCAGCAAACTAATGTTTAGAATATTATAACTGAATGGCAATGCATCAGACACAACATTGCAGATAAGCTCAAGGCTGCTATTAATGGTAAAGTGAAGCATTTTATTTTTCTTGTGGATCATCAAAATAAGTGGTGTTCCTAACTGTCAATCATTCTGGAGATATGTTTACGTACAGCCTTCCTACGTGCTCGTCCCCATTTTCACGTGGTGAGTCTGACATAGTGGAAAAATGGTAAATCTTCTTACAGAAAGTAAGCTTGGATGAGCGATGCAAACAGAAACAGTGTGTGCACAAGGAGAAATAGGCTTGTGCATGCTCTCGTACAAGTTTAATAGGCGTTCCCTCGCGGGAGTGGCTACAGGGTTATGCATGTGCATTTTAAAGTGGAGAGGGCGGGTTTTTTCAAAAAATAGCAGAGGTCCTACAATATACCTTTAAATCAATTTTAACATTTCAGCAGAGCCACAGGTTATTCCACTAAAATACATAACACTGTAAGTATTCATGAGTTTTTACTGAACATCATACATTTATTAATCTTTTTAAATGCTTAAAACATTGTTAATAAGGAATATTGGATACATTTCTAGGTTTTCAAACAGGTAGCATTTTTAGCATGTTACCCAGAATGTAACTCACAATGATGTCTGATTTTCATTGATCTAAAAAGTGAAGCCACAACAAAATCCCCTTAGAATTAGACACCTGTTAATTACTGTAGAGGACTACATCTCTGATCTGCTTCTCCAGCAATCTACATTAACCCTACCTCTCTCCACTTTCTGTAAATATTGTCTTCATATTTAGCCTCAAGTGTTCTTCCACACAGCATGACATTCACTTTGTAAATTAGGCTCCATTTAGAGTAGAACAGCTAACAAAGCAGGGCATGCTCTAGGTTGGGACTTTCCTGTGACTGACAACAAGATGTCTCATTGATCCGCTAAGTAACAACCCTTGGTTTTCTCTTCAAATAGTTTCCCCAAGGAAGGCAGGCAATGATAAACTAAATGCCAAGGTCACATTTCAAAACATTAGTTTAAAATCCAGTAGTTTGCACTACAATTAATTAATCCTTCAAATCTGGAATAAATGTTTCTATTATTTAGAAAAGCCAGACGAACTTCTTGAGGTACTGATCTTGCATTTATGCTTTAGAAAAGCAAACATTTGAATGACAGTAACTTTGCACGCCTGATGGCCGAGTTAACAAGTTAACAAGTCTGTACTCATGTTCTTTTGAATTGAAAAATGGCCATTGGATCTGCCCAGAACTCCCTTGGTAAGAGGGTTCTGACAACTCCATGGGCAATAGAGTGCAAAATTTGAAAGAGAAACGGCAACACACAGAGCTTAAATAGTTTGAGGAAAAGAAGCTGCTCACGGTAGTGTATTATAAACATTAGCAGAGCATCGCTGTAGACCATGATTTTTAGGTTGATCTACTCATCTTGATCATGTAAACAAAACATAAACATCAATAAATGCTCTATATGAGTCAACTGAATAGTTGAAACAGGATTGATACATTAACAAACAACACATTTCACACGGCTATACACAAAACTTTTATATGGACTAAAGCCTATAAATCAGTAAGCTTTTTTCTAATGATTGTGTATCTTATGGAATAATTAGAAAAAACAGGTCTACCACAGATCTGATTTAAATTCCACGAAACTACTAACTTTCTTGGTCTTCTCCTGGCAGACTACTAAACAAATGTGCAAAACTGTGTTGCTGCATGTGTGACTTCATTTCCATCTCTGTGCTGTGTCCTGCTGTACTCATTTCTCACCAATGGGAGCAAAAAAAAAAAATCACATGCCTTGATTTCTTGTAATTAAGTAAGTGAAAAGTAAGTAAAAATGTATGGCCGTTATACCATTAAAAAAGTTCAGTACAAATGTGAAAGAAAAATCATTAAAACCATCAAAATCAAGTGCTCAGAAAATCATCAAAAAAACAGAATCATCACACACAATCATAAAATTCATCATCAAATACGCAACATGTTGATAGGAAGACAGTGAATGTTTAATAAGATATTTTGTTAAGAGCAGCTTGTCACCTGGATATGTATGCAGACACTAATCAAGGGCAGCTCTGAACAGGTGGGTCTTCAGCCTTGATTTAAAGGTAATTTAGCATTTCTGCTGTTTTGCAGTTTTTGCGGAGTTTGTTCCAGATTAAAGGTGCATAAAAAGGAAAGCTGCCTCTGCATGTTTGGTTCTGGTTCTGGGGATACAAAGTAGATTGAAAACAGTAGACCTGAGTGTTCTGACACAATGACAGTAAGTATTTAATCTATTGTGGTGCTAAACCATTAAACAATTTATAAACTAATTAAAGTATTTCAGAGACCATTTTCAAAGCTACAGGTTGTCAGTGTAAAGACTATAAAACCGGGGTGATGTTTTTTATCTTTCTAGTCTGAGTGAGAACATGAGCCCCAGCATTTTGGATTAGTTGCAGCTGTACGATTTATTATTTTGATAGATCCGTCAAGATACTATTGCAGTAATTAATGCGACTAAAGATGAAGTTCTAATTCTGAGTAATAATCAACTTACAAAAAGTACAATTTCAATACAAACTGGACCTAATGGGAAAAAAAATAATTCTACTTTTGGTCCAGTTCAATCAAGTAGACCATAGAAATGTTCTGGTGTGAATACACTAAAACTAGGTCATTATTTGCATATGTGTAATCTGCTTTAATGCTATTCTAAAGCATTGAAGTAAGTTTTAAGGCACATTTTTCTTCCAAACTAACACTCATTTTCAAATTATCCTATTTCGTCACTTTTATAGCTAAGCCAATATAGATTATAAAATATATCTTTCCACATTGATGCAGAAACTTTCATCTATTCTCCCCGTCAAGTGTTGCTTTGACCTTACTGGAGTGCCATTGGGCTATGAGAGAATTAAATTTCTCCACTGGTGAAATCCCACAAAACCACTTCATACTCCCTAAAAAGGAGGGGTAATGGACGGGTACCTGCTGGCATGTGAAAGATGCCCAGAATAAGTAAGTGGCACATGTCGCCAAGCAACAAGCAACCATGTGCAGGCTGACAACAAGCCCAGTCAAACGTTGTGAACGGGCTAAAAGGAGAGCATGCTTTGAGGTAGAGCCTACGATATATGTTCAATCTGTGGCCAGGCCCACATTACGGATGGAGCATGTGATATATTTGTGATCATATTTATAATTTATTAGACATTACAAATTATTTATTATTAGTACATATGGAGCCCTCGATTGCCTAGTCCAAACCCATCTTATACTGCTTATTTTTGTCATCAGCACTCATGAATGCTTTGTGCTTTCTGCCATTTTACTGGTTGTTTTCCAGGCAGTTGAAAATATGTATACTAACATATATATATATATATATATATATATATATATATATATATATTATTAAACTTTTACATTCCATTCCATTCCATTCTTCTGCATCTGTATAAAGGCAGCAGCATGGGTGTACTCTCATTGCTTTTGTCCTTGCACTGCTACATGTTGGATCTTCTCAGGCTCTTGTTACTGTATAGCGTCCCAGACGAGCCGCTGTTGCAATAACACCTTGCTATTCAGGAAATATAGGTTGTACATACAGAATGAAAATGAGAAAATGATTAAACTATAAATTAAATCACAGTCACCACTGCCATAACAAAGCCCTGCTTGAAAGCACAGGTTGTGGTTCAAATTTCAGTCCTCCAGGATACTCTTGTATGACGATGCCCTAAAATAATTATCTACCTAATGGTTAACAAAGGGTAAAAGTCAACAGTTGGCTATAAAACATTGTTTAAATCTTGCTGTGTTACAGAGTGATCCTCCTGTTGTCAAATTAACTTCATTTTTATCTTCACTGGCAGCTAATATTTCTCTAGAGTATTTGCAAACACAGGTCACAGCTATCGCTTAACCTCAAAAAACACATTTGAGATTAAATGTAAACAGCTTTCCAAATTACAAGATTAAACTAATTAGTATTAAGTAATGAGTTTTTTTCTGTCAACATATCCCCCCTCTACGTGACAGGTATAGCAGCAAACACAAGACGAACACAGAGGGCAAGTTCTTACAATTTTACCTCTGAACTTTAAACCCCAATATTTTAAAATTTAATAAATTTTAGGAAACCTCCAACTCACACTGAACATTAAGCTGGATTGACGAGTTGGTCATCCCAACCAAGTTCTCTGCGATGCAGGTCAGCTGGAAGTTGTTGTCGTCTCGGCTGATGTTAAAAAGGGTCAGGTTGATAGAGTGGATGTTCGGCCAGTAAACGTTTGACTGTGGAAACAGAGCCACAGGGATCAGATTAAGATAAGAGATGAAACTATCTCTCTGAACAAAAGATTGTGCAGTACATACTATTATACTGCTCTACTTTAAATTTTTAATCACTTAATTAAAACAAAGGTTAATTATTAATTAGTTAAATTCCAGTTGAAGGAAACAGAATGCCGTTAGAGACCAAATTAAACCCCTTCATTTATCCAAAATGATCTTAGTATCATAGTTTAATGCTAAAGAAACATTAAAAAAGAGCCTTGCAACTGTTTCTTTATAACAGTAACTTTTTTACAAATTGCCTGCTTTGCACCACTGTATATTTTAGGCTTCATTCACAACTTCTGACCTAAAAGTGTCCAAATAACAGCAATCATAGTGTGCTAACTTTATAAACAAACCATTAGGGCGGCATAATCCTTATCTGTAAAGTCACTAAAAAAATTTAAGACGGGATAAAAACTTGTATAATTTCAGCAGACTGCTGTCTCTTCTTGCTTGTATAACTGCAGTTCTCATAACAATAATGTCCTTGGGGCCTGTGTCAGGCATCCAGAATAATGGGTCAGCTGTATTACGCTCTGAGCAGAGCAGCTCACTTACTGTACAAGAAACCGCCTTGTTGAGATTGAGTGGACATCAATATAGTAACCAGACTGTAAAACAGAAGTTGGTGCGTCTGGAGCTATCACAATCATTAGGCCTGTGAAGGCATGTCAGCCATGCCTGTGACATCATGGAGGATGCCGCCATCGCCTACGGTTTTAACTACATTCCCCACATGAAACCGCACACCTACACCGTGGACAACCAGTTTCCTCTGATATGCTCTATTTAAATTATGTTTTTGCACTATCCAGTATTCTAAAGTTTAGAATGTTTGCTGACAATAAAAATACATTTTTTCCTGGAATAAAATATGGATGAAAGAATAAAAACAGTAGAAAAAAAAGTTAGCTGAGTTGAATAAGTTGTTGTTAAATGATGAAAAGACTAACTCTATAACAATATAAAGTTGAAAGAATTTATGAGACAAAATGTTTAGGGATTATTATAGACAATAAACTTATTTGGAAGCCTCACATAGAATATATCAGAAATAAAGTTGCAAAAACTATTGGAATATTGTTTAAAATAAAATATTTAATAAATATGAAAGGCCTGCATATTATATCCTCTATGGTCATGCCTTATTTGTCTTATTGTTCAGAAGTATGGGGAAATGCAAGTAAAACAATTATGGATAGGTTAGTTAAGTTGTAAAAAAAATTATATAATATTAATATAAAATATTAATAAGGCGGGATACCGTGAAGCAACTAATAAACTCTTCATTCAAAGCAACATATTAAAATTTAAAGATACTTTTTTAGAAAAATACTGGAATAATGTATAAAGCAGTGAACAAAACTCTTCCTTCTGGTATTCAGAAATTATTTAAGTTAAGAGAGATTAAATATAATTTGTGAGGTTTGTTAATATTCTAATGTGCAAAGGGAAGAGTCAGATAAAATCTACATGTATTTCAGGTATTGGTATGAAACTGTGGAATAAATTAATGATTTTAAGTTATGTCCTTTCTTGGTGAATTTCAAAAGAGCTTTAAAATGTAAAATGATAAAATCCTATGTTGTTATGTAGATTTGAATATTTACATATGTACTGTGAAGAACCTTTTAGGTTGTAAAGGCTGTAAGTATAAAACAGGGTAGACAAGAAAAAGCTTTGCTACAGCCTATTCCTCTTTTTGGTAAATTGTGGGCTTATTTGTTTCTTTTTGTTTCTTTTACTGTTTCCTGTGTTTAATGTTGGGTAATTTACAAAAAATAAAGTAAATTGAGGCCTCTATAATCTCAGTCCCTATGGAACTAAAAGGAACTTTATTAAAGCGTGAAATCTAAGTAGGATAAGTATACTATTAAATTATTTATTTACTATAGAGAAGCAAATGTTTTATCCAAGCAACATCTTTAAAGTAAAATCTATCTTTAACATATGAAATAAAGTGCACACTTAAAAATACAGGTCAAGGGTGTTCATAGGGATTGTATTCAACAAATACTGCTCTGTACTACACAATATAGTGGCTCTCGGTTATTATAAGTTTTAATGACTCCTGGTCTAAACTAAGTAAGGACAGTAAGAGATTCTTACTTTAAGATATTTATCCTGATTGCTAATAAAAACTATGAAATTTCCAGTGGAGATTACTAAAAGGATTAGTGACTAAACAACATTTTTGTTTTGTCTTTAAGTATTTGTTATTATGAGAAAAAGCCTGAAAATATTAAAACATGTTCAGAAATGGATACAGGTTAACACTGTGTTCCACTGATTCAGATACAAACCATCAGAAGTGCTAAAGTGCAATTTTTATAACAATATATGGGGGAAGCCATATTAGACACTGAACTCTGTGCTTCTCTGCAACCTCCAACTTTCCAGTCTGGCATTCTTGTTTTCTTTTCAAATGAAAAATCAAGTACTTTCAGAGCATAGCATGAACTGTGTAGATCTGTGTATTTCAGACCAGGTGGGTGTTGATGGAATGCAGGCCAGCGACAGTCCAGTCTACTTCAGGCAGCGGGGATCCGGATCCGTTGCAGCTCACCGTCACATTTTCACCCTCTGTCACCAACACGCTGCTGTGGCTCACGCTGATCTCTGGTAAGTCTGTATGTACCCAACACAAACACAGCAGCAGTATGTGATCAGGTTAACAAGTGTGACTTTAAAGTCTGCATATATCCAGATCAAATTGATTAACCTCTTCATTATTTTAATAAACATAGTCTAAACAAATATAGATTCTGATCCTGAGACACACACGCATGCTCATATGAGATACTTAAATATGAGTCACCACAAGAAAATAACATAATAAATAATAGCACGAAGTCTACAACCTCTGTCAGAAATCAAAATGCAGCTCCTCGCTTCAGATTCACCCACTGAACTCTGTCACACCTCCTCCTCTTTAAGTATCACCCTCATCCTGTCCTTTAACCCTTTTCTTCTCTTTCCCCTTTTCTCCATTTTCCTATCATCCCTGCGTCTTTCTTTTCATTGTTTTTCCTCCTTGTATCTCACCCCCCGCCTGCCACCACATCCTTACCACAGTTGGTGATGTACATGTTGTGCAGCCGCATCTTAGATGCTCCATTTCTGCAATACAGCTGCTGAGTGTGAAGGCCTGCCTCTCCCCTTTGCTGCCACAGCTGGATCCAGCGGATGCTGCACCCGCAATCAAACACAACTCCCTCAAGATGTCTGGAAAGAAAACAGCCAGAGGACAGCAGAGTTAATGGCAATTACAACAAACAATACTGCAAAAACGATTGTCTTAAACCAAGATGAAAACATTTCATTTGAGGGAAAATACCTCAAAACAAGTGAACTTCTTTGTTTACGCAGGAAATTTGACTTTGCAAATACTTTTAATTGACTAGATTTTACTAAACTAGGTTCGTAGTGTTAAGTTGAACAATTACAATAAGAAATTAAGTCTTGAAAAAATAAATTAGGTAACAATTCTAGATTTAAGTTTGTTTAACCTGGTAAGAACCACATGATTTGCAGTAAAGGTACGGAATGGACACAGCAATATTAATTTATTAAGGCAAAAAAACTCAACCTGTTTTAAAATATAAACAAAAAAATGTAGGGTGTCCATATCCAGCAAACACTATGCTAAAATCATGCATAACACACAAAAAAAGCTCTGTTAGAAAACCCTTTTCGCCTTAATAGCCCAGACTTAATGCTGCATGGACTCCCTTGGATCCCTGAAGTTATCTTGCACAATATTTTTAGGTCTCATGAAAGCTACGAGTAGATTCACCATAGACATCCTTTTTTTTTTTTTTTTCACCTGTGCCTGTTTTGCAAATACAACTCTGGCAATCAATTTCCCAGAGCTAGATGATAGCCCGACTGTTTGCTTTCACAAGCAGACCATTATGGTTGTTGCCATAGGGTTCTGCTTGGTACTTGTATCAAATCTGATTGAAAACAAAATCTTAAGGCAGTAACTCCTGGAGGTTTGCTTCCATGCGTAGGAGACAAGAGGGACAGAAAATACAGAACATAACAACAACAATAAGAGATTAGATAACCAAAGTAAACATTAAAAAAAAGCTTCCAGAAAAGTGGCTATCCCTGAGATATCCATGTGTGTGGAAAGCAAAACCTATGATGATAACACAAAGTTATTCAGGGTGGTTTATATATGTAGCTGCAGCTTAGTATTTAGTATTAGTGTGTAACGCCTCACCTATAGAGCCATTAGCAATCCAGCAGACATAGCATGGGATTTTGAACTCCTGTGGTATGTATGCATGTGCATGCACAGGTATAAAGTTTCCAGAAAGCTACTTCACAGCGGCACCCACCAGAAAAAGTGCAGACGAGAGTAACCGTACCCAAGCCCTGAGGGGCCAAACCCCAAATGGGCCCAAACCCTGAGGAGCCCGACCCCAGAAGCTATAGTGCCAAGCTCCCACAAGGCCGTGAAAGCAAGCCCATGAGCTCCACCGGTGTCCAGTCATGCCCAAGGTAGACCTGAGTTAGAGCCTAGGTGTCCGATGGCCAGGGGCACACCATGACCTAGTGGGGACCAGTAGGGCCAGGATGCTCAGGCTCGGCCCGACAGCTACCAAGAATGAGAAAATGCCCACCGAAGTACCCAACCCTGCACCTAGAGAACCAACAGGATGCCAGTAGACAGAGGCATTAGCGCGGAGCATAAGACGGGGGACGAGGCAGGCCCTGCTAATACTTGGGGTTCACAATGTTCTAGTAGGTGGAAGGGGAGAAAAACACTCAACCTAACAAGTAGATGATGACAAATTTACTTTCACAAAATCTCACTCTTACACCCATATGGACATATACAAGCGGTCAACAGGAGTGCACACAGGGGCAGACGATAAACATGTTCTTACACTCCTTATACGTACACTGTTCCCTCAGGCCAATCGCCATAGGGGGAACAGCCCAAAGACACAGTAGGAGATCCCCAAACCCCTTTTTTAAAGTTAATAAGAGGCTGGGATAGGGCACCATCAAAGGGAGGAGAACTGGAATGTCATCCCTCAATGTTTCCTCCCCTGAATGCAGGCACAATGTAGGGTAAGGGTAGGACGCCAGGCTCCCCCACAAGGCTGAAGCCAAACCCTCCAACATTCCAGACCCAACCAATGCCAGGAACTGGTGTCCCCCATCCCAGTGGGCGGACAAGACACTCAAGCAATAGGATGGGAAAAAAAGGCCAGAGAGCCCAAGAAACCTCTGCCAGGAACCCAGTTTCCTGCTAAATAATTACTACTCTGCTACAGCAGAAAGATCATTATTCTAGCTCTTTAATTTGTGTTTTTTTTCTTTAACTTTTTCTTTCCTATTTTTGGGGTTGGAAATTAACCTGTAGCTTACATGTTCAATTAGGAAACATCGATAGCAAAGTAATTAATTCTCAAAGACCACATCACTTATTTTAATTGCTGGACTGTCAGCGTACCGAAAGCACAAGTCTTGATTTTAAGCTTTTCCAATCCAACAGCACAAACGTAAAGCTCCATGTCGGACTCAACACGCTTCAGCTTGCATGTTAATTCCAAAGCTTCATGATAACAAAAATAGAAAGAGTTAGGGTACAATGCACGGTGATATCTTTAGAGTAAACCATAGGAGCGGAGGGATGGTGTATAGTTTCTTTAACAGTCCACAGGAGCTGAAGCCCTTACAAAAAATGAGTATACCAAGATAGTGGTTTATAAAGCAAAGCATTCAGGAAAAAACTTTAGTTAATATGTCAGCTAAAACTTTACTGTGTATCAGTAATAGAACAGTGATATTCAACACCCATTTTTATCTACAACAGCAAATATTGCAGATACTAAAACAATCCAGAGTCCAGGACCTGTGTTGTTAATAATAAAAGGAATATATTTGTAAAGAAGAATAAGTAAAAAATCTTCTAACAATAAATGATAAATAAAATCAAACTATTTTAACTATTTTTGTTGCTGAGGGTGAATTTATAAACTGCTTTAGCCTCTATGGACAATGTCACAACTTGACAGCACCAGAATTTAGCATATAAATGTAGTTTAAAATCTAAGCTACACTAAGTTCTCTAATAGAACTTTGCCAATTTATGTTTCCTAATATTTTCTAATGGCTAGATCTACTCTTATCATCAGTTAAGAAACGCTCAGGCTATCATTCTTAGGCTGCATTAGCACCAGACAAGTATCATTAGGTTTCCTTACTCATACATTTCATTCTCAGTCTAATGTGCAGAAGGCACTGACATCCTTCAAATGTGTACACCTCCAAATGGAACCTATGCAAAATGCATAGGTTCCATTTGGAGATTCTGATTGTCAAATTTTGTCAAAATGAACGGCAGTCCACATCTCCTAGAGAGAGGTCAAAATGATATTGCAGAAAGCATGAATAATGTATGAGCAATGTTCAGTTTGCTTTATGAAGGCATGAGAATGGAGTCCCACAGGTGGTCCTCATTTATTATCAGATGTTCTGTAAATCTGATTATATTGTTTAAGCAGAATGTCTGTGCCACTGTATAATGACTAGGTCTCTAGACTCTATACAACACTGGCTGAATCAGTCTGTTATATACTTCCACAGGACACTAATTAATGATCTTGATGGCTGAAATAATGACCAATTTAGTTTCTTTCTCAGCTATTTTGGTTCCAATTATAGTGGAGTTACCAATATATTATGGTAGTGTATTCTTATAATCCATCAAAATAGATAGGAAATCATTAACGATAGTCATATTTACACTTTTCCTTTAATTGATTGTTTAATTATATTGTTTGCTCATAATCTTTGTGTACTATCCCAGCTGTCTGAGAGCTTGTCACATTCATAAGGGAGATATGCAGCAATTAAATTATTTACAATAGTAAGTAGAGCACATATGTAGCACAACATCTTAATCTCTCTCTGGGGTCAGAAATTTCCTTCAGGAGCAAAAGTATGTATTTGGCTAATATTTGCTAACAACGACACATTGTATAAGGTAGAGTCTCAGCAATCATAACGATTACCTTCTCCTTGTTGGTTTAAAACTTTATAGCTATGTCTTCTATCATTTCCAATCTGTTATTTCTTGACTATGCATGTTTAAGTGTGTCTATGTTATCTGCAGAATTGAATATAATGGAGGTTAAATCAAATAGGAAATCTCTATGTACTAATTAAGTGACTTTTACAGGCAAGTGGTTGCAATCGATTTAATTAAGGGGTTATAAGCATAAAGGAATCTGGAAACAATTGTATGTCCCATTTTATATGGTTTGTTTTATACAGTTTTCTATATGCTATGTATCCACTTATATCTACTTCATGTACTTTATGTACTTATTTAGATAAAAATCCTTATTGCATCAGTTGTCTCAAATGAGAATAGGACCGGAATTCTGAGGATTTTCTTGCTTTTTCTTTTTTTTTTTCTGGACAGTTTAGGGAAGACGTGTACCTCCCTTTATGACAAGCAGGAGAACACTTCAAGGGCAAAGGTTTTCAGTTAACGCTGAGCGTGCAAACCACTAGGGAATGAAACTCAGTGGAGCAGTAAGGCTCCAGCTTTCCTTGTTCCTCTGTAATTATGGTGATTATTAATAACAGCCACCACCTTCACACATTAGCTATGTTGCCTCTAGGCTGAGTTGATTGGCACCTGTACAGGAACAAATGCTTTGGTTAAATAAGGAAACCTCGTGGTCCTGCAGCCAGCTGGCAAGGTGTAGTGAGCCATTTGTAAGGCTTTCAGAATTACAGTAACAAGTAATGACATAACACCAGTATTGGAAAAAAAAAAGTGCTAATTGACAGCTGGATTTGAATGCACGTCCAAGGGACGGAAGATCTGACTTGGAAAAGCATGAGCACTAATGACAACATGGCTTCAGTACAGCTCTCAAGACATTTTCATTTCTTAAAGTGAAGCAGTGATAAATTGTAAACATGGTGATCAAATGCAAACATAAGACTGAGATATGATTTGCAGTTTTTCCAACATTCAGCTCCTTTTTCTTTTATTCCAGATTTGAAGGGTGTTTCCTTAGCACTGGTTAACAACCCACCCGGCTACTATAGAAGAGGCTGGTGATAACCACTATAGGCTGTTTATTTTAAGGATTTGCATATTTTAACAACAAATGTTAGATTTCAGCTTAAAGCAACAGTGTTTAACTATCACTCACCAACCACTAGATTGAATCCTCAATCACAGAACCAAATATCTGTTGCCTAAAATGTCTTAGACTTAGACAGACGTAGACCGACTTAGACAAATTTAATTTGGTCATTTTATACACACAAGTGTATACAAAAATAAATTTAGTTTAGTACAGCTCTCCAGACATCTTTTAAACTGCAGCCTTGATAAAGGTAAGCAGGAGTGATAAAACACACACAAAAAAAGTGATGTAAACATATGACTGTATAGTTACACTTTTTATTTTTTTTATAACCCATTTTATATAAAATTTAGCAGTCTAACAGCAGTGGGGAAGAAGCTGTTGCAGAATCTGCTGGGCCTGCATTGGATACTTTGAAGTCTCTTCCCCAAGGGCAGCAGGGAGAACAGTCCAGTTCTGCTCAAGGTTTTGCTTCCTTTAAAGGAAGTTTTTTTTTTTCCTCTGAACCGTTGCTACTTTAACGCACAGTATGAGATCTGCCTCAAGTCACACTGCAAAAATGATCTAGAAATAAGTAAACTAATTCTTAAATAAAGGGGTTTACCCTTAATTTAACTGGGTATATAGGATGATCTGCCCATGAAATTAGTATTTTACTCTTCAACTAAGATAATAAGATAATATGCACCTTAAATAAGACAATGTAAATGTTTTTTATTTTATTTTAAATGTAAATTGTGTTGTTCCATTTGCAAAGTGCCTCACTTACCTCCTCAACTGAAGAACAAATGTACTTTTTTATATAAAAAATTACTTTCAGTTTTTTGCTTTGCAATATCTTCATTCAAGTGACTATCAACTGTTTCGTACATACTCTTTCGGGGGGAATTAATGATTCTCAGTGAAGTGATGCAATTGGCTTGGTTTCTTAACAGTAGATCAGAGGCCTTCCACTCCAATCCTTGAACTCTACTGCCCTGCAGTTTTTAGATGCATCCCTGTTACAGCAAACCTCCATCAAATGAGCAGCTCTGGATGGCCTGCTAAAAAAATAATCATTTATTTGATTCACCTGCATTGGAGCAGGTATGCTCCAAAAACTTTCAAGGCACTAGATCTCAAGGACTGGAGAAGGAGAGGCCTTACCTCAGATGGAAACATTTTAGCAATTTGAATGGCAAACTAATCTACGCTTCATTTCATAACCTGGAGAAGTTTTAACACATGTATTTGTAATCATTCCTTATGGTTCAGTTAAATACCTGTTTTTTCTTTTTTTTTTTTTTCTAAGTGTTTGTGAATTTGTTTTAAATTGGTGCAGTATGATTAGAATACACATAACTGAGCAGGACTACTGCTGCCATCCTAAAGGTAGATACAGTCTTTACTCTCAGCTTTTTCAGCATTGATTTAAGTTTAAAGAACATATGACCCTGAGAGGCTATCACACTTGCTGGTGAATTTTTTAAAACAAGACAGCGAGACGTTTTCTCGTACCTTCATATTGAGGTATCATGCTACGAGCCTTATGTAAGTCACACTTTTCTCCCTTTCTTGCACCATCTAATCATGCAGTAGAAAAACAAATTCATAATTGATGACAGTGTGGCTCAAAAGATGAGGCTGACACTGCACAGACAGCTAGGAAAGAGGGGAGCAACTCTGAAGTTTTAAGATAACTGAAAAGGACAGTCAGCACTGTCCACTGTGAATTTTCATTGCTGCATTCCTTCTTGGTCTGGCTGCAGAGATGCCAATGCACTCAGGTTGAACTGAGCACTGTTTTAAGTTTACTTAATACATTTTTTATATGTTGATGCTTTTTGTCCAATAAATCATAACATCACATCATGTACTTAATGAATTGTTAAAGTCAGAATGAGGTTTTATTTTATTTGGTAATAAATAAACTATATTTCTTTATTTCAATATGTGGGGTTTCATTAACAAACAACTGCAATATATGATCCATTTGCCATAAAAGGTTTGAGAAGGGCATTTTATAATGACATATATATCCATCAGTCTTATGTTCTTATTTGCACTAATATTGGGTGCTTATACTTTAATGCTGTAAGGTTTACCTCAGATATGCAGCTCTAAAAAAACATATTGCAAGGAAACTGTTTTTCTTCCCATCCTATGTATGGTTTCCCTTGTAAACCATACATAGGAGTGTGCAAACCTTAAGATTCCAAGACCTGTTTTTCTTAGTGACGATTAGATTTTCTAAAAGTAAAGATTTCACAAAATGCATCTTAAATCAGAGCCTTTTCATTTTGCACTTTTTGTAGTAATTAGAATACTTTTAATGAACCGTATAATCTAATAATCTATAAATTAATTCCAATAGTTAACATATATTTAGATAGAGTTGAGCACTGAAGTGATTCTTAAATGCATTATTTCAACACAGGGAATGAAAAAGTTTTACATGCTGGACATGACGGAGCATTTCACACACAATAGTATGATGGCATCTTAGCCTCTGCAATGTATAGTAAAACATAGTAAGAGTGGCTAAAAGAAAAAGCTCAAGAGTATGGCTCTAATTTTTTGAATGAAATGCATGTTACGCTTGCGTCAATATCGTGGTAAGGCCCGCAGCGGGAATACTTCTAATCTGATGAAGTAGCTGGTTAAGCACCAATTTTATTTTTTATAAAGATGAAAACTGCACCTTTTTTTAACAGCATCAGATCTACTGCTACAACGCCTACATTCAGCACAGTTAGGATGCCTGTATCCATTAGCAACTCATTATCTGTAGCCACATTATCATCTTTGTCTGCTCCAGGTAAATAAGCCTAATGTTTAAGGTGAGGTTATTTATGTATTTTTTAATTGGCATCGTTGAGTATCCACACCAATTCCAATGTACTGGGAACCTTCACCAGAGTGGTTCAAATGTGAATGTTACCCATTCCTACTGGTTTTATAAACTACAATAAGCTTTATTCTTGTCGGGATCTGGAGATCTGCCACCTGTCTCCAGCAGAGAGCGCTGTGGCCTTCCTGAGCTAGAGTCCTCAGCACACCTGGGGATCATCAGCTCATCAGAAGACCTCCCAACATAAGCAGCAGTCAGACCTTCCTTCGACGCCGCAGTGTTGACCTAGTTTGGTTAGCGAACCTGAGCCTCTGAAATCCTAGTGAATACTAGTTGCCTCTTGAGAGAAACTAGCCTTCTAACTTGTTCTTGTCTTCTCGCAGAAACGCGACTGAAGTCTGAAGCTCTGGATGAGCATAACCTGGAAATCTGCCTGCCTGCCCACGTAAGCCAAACGTGAAGATCTCAGTCTGGATTCCTCCGTTAGTTCTCTGGGAAGA
>NW_015150654.1:250947-271504 GCF_000732505.1 Cyprinodon variegatus
CTTTTGAGGCATAAATGTAAATCAAATCTCACATAATTCAAAATAAAATTGTGGTAATAAATCTATGCCATCTAATGATTAAATACACATAGAGTACTTTTTGGTCTCCATTAACAAATTGCTTTTTAATAACTATCTTTCCATGTTTTCAAATTTATAAAAAGTTATATTTCAATATGTAAGGTAGTATTGTGATAAAACACACATAATGGTGAAATAATGTGTAGAGTAAATCATCATCCAGACATTTCATTCAATGAGACATTCCTGTTGTCGTGAAACTGCAGCTTACATGAAAAGATTTTAATGAGCCTTTAAGAGCTAATAATTCAACAATGTCACTGGCCATTCAAGCACACCCTTCCACAGTAAAAGCTGCAAAGCAGCACATCGCCTATCAGAGCTGTAGTCTCTAGCTCACATACTGACTCCCCCAGCATATATAACATGCAATGAAAATTTTTGCATTTAAGATAAAAAAATATTAACGCTCAAGTAGAAAAGTTTTAGTTGCGACTGATTTACTTACATTAAAAAAATCTTCTTTAAGCAAACGTTTGGCTATCGGATAATTAATCGAATAATAAAAAAATGTTTAACAGATTAATCAATTTGCAAACTAATCATTAGTTGCAGCTCTGCTTCAATTCCCTGATGCATAGGCATCTAATGTAAAGATTCGCCCACACAGTCTGAAAATAAAAAATAAAAAGTTGATGTGTTATAATTTGCACAATGGTGACAGACAATAATCAATAATACTAAGCTACTAGTTTTTTCTTGTAAGTTAATCCATCCATCAAAAGCTCAGTTTTAATTAGTATTCAGTGAACTAGATGTGTTAATATACACATTTTCGTATTGTCAGTGTTTTTTTCTTGTACTGCTCTTACTGTATACATAACACATGTAATACATACTGGTCTATTGGTAGTCTGATTGTTTTTATAGTTACTGTGAAAAGATACAGCTGAGATGTCACATCATTAGATTTTATTCTGACAGCTTTGAGCAGCAGAGTGACGAACAGACATGCAGTTATTCAAAAGTAATGGGTTTAATAAACAGATGCTGCTAGGAGGTGGCAAATGTCTGCTGCTGTTGCTTTCGCTCAACCAAATAATGTTCACTTTCCACTGTTCAGCAGGAGGCTGACAAATTAGAATCTGGGCATGGTTTCTAATCAGTCAGGGTGATTTGTGTTTGAAAATAGGAAGTTTAATCATTCATAAGACATATCAATAAATTCCCCATGTGAACCAGCCAAATATACCGAAATGTGATTTATTTTTTTCATATCATTGTAGAACTGCATTATTGCTTTAGCATACAGCTGGCTTTTCTGTGGTACGACCATTTTCCATCCATTTGTACTTTTGTTTGCTGTCAGTCAATGTCCCTGCAGGCTCCTCCTATGTCTGATTTCTCGCTTTTTTATTTTTATTTCCCAAGACATACTTTTTTTTGGAAGAACCATACTTGATCTGAGATTATCCACACCAAACGCATTCATTGCATTCATAGAGAGAAGCTAGTGATATTCCAATGAAAATTAAAAAGAGAGATCATATCTCTCCCATCCTAACTTCTTTTCATTGACTTCCTGTTAAATGCAGAATAGAATTTAAAATTCTCCTTCTTACATATAAAGCCTTAAATGGCCAAGCTCCATCTGATATCAGAGATCTGATTGTTCCTTATGTCCCAAACAGAGCACTTTGATGTCTATCTGCAGGTTTACTAGTGGTTCCTAGAATTTCCAAATGTAGAATAGGAGGCAGATCTTTTAGTTATCAGGCTCCTCTCCTGTGGAACCAACTACCAGTTTTAGTCTGTGAGGCAGACACCCTGTCTACTTTTAAGGCTAGGCTTAAAACTTTCCTTTTTGATAAAACTTACAGTTAGAGTGGCTCAGGTTATCCTGAGCTATCTCAGGATAACTATGAAAATGACTATGACTATGACTATGAAAATTGAAGATTCACACTGAAGGCATCTAAACTATGAATTAACAATGAATAATATACTTAACAAATAAGTGTGAAAAAAAACTAAAAATATGTCTTATATTGTAGGTTCTTCAAAGTAGCCACTTTTTGCTTTGATTACTGCTTCGCACACTCTTGGCATTCTCATAATGAGCTTCAAGAGGTGTCCAGGCAAGAGCTTGTGGTATGATTTTAAATTAATCTTCATAAGTACAGACAGAGCATCTGCATGGCACCACCATTTTCTAATTGTGATATATGCATTTCATTTTAGTCGAGCAAACGCATGTTTTTTTTTTGGCATTTTAGAGCTGTGACAACCATGCTACATGGGTAGAGACATATCATTTAGAAATATCCAAAGAAATGTGTCGTAGTATGATTTTGCTTCATATCTCATACTTCATATCTCTGATGTTTCGGAAGGCAGCGCATAAGTGATTATAAGTTACTTCATACCAATATATTGTAATGCAAATTTGAAATTAAAGATGTTAGTTTGTATGAACGCCTGTATTACACTATTACACATTTTACAAAGTAGTTTAAGAAAATCTATTTTTTGACACCAGATTATCTAGATCTATCTTGGGAGGAGGTGTTAAGATTTTTTTCTTTTTTCCAGTTCAAATTCATTGTTGCTTTCTGAGTCTTGCTTGAATTATATCCAATGAAACAAAGTATGGTTCTGCCTTAATTGATGAATGAAGCTTTACAGTGTCCATAGTGCTACGTTTCCAATTAAAATACTAGTTAATTTAACATGATACATTTTTCAATCAAAATAAACCCAAAAAAAAAACCTAAAAATAAACAAAATCAAAATAAGTGGATTTTTTCTCTGTGGGGCTGTCAGGATGTCCATAATTGGTCATTGAAGGTCAATACAGGAAAAGATTGCAGCAATACAGTGACTATTGTGCATGAGTCATTTATCATAAATACCTATACAAAGTCCTTGAATCCACTATTACGTTATAAATGTCATTTCTTTAAGCTGTTTTTTCAGTTAAGTTCAATATTTAGTTTTGGATAGAGAATTTAGCAGCAGGGGGCATAAATGTTTGACTTTGCACTGGCTGCTCCATCGAAGATAAAATAGACACCAACAGATTGAAGGGATTCTTTATGCACATTGCCTCAGGTGGGTTGTGCCAGTTACAAAAGAAGAAGCAGATTGTTTATTTTTTTCTGGAGACCAGAAAGAATAAGCTTCCTGGAAAACTGACACTCTGGTTGAATGCTCAATGCTCCTAACTCTGCTACAAGTAATCTCCGGTAATATCACCCTGGAAGCTGCAGCAGCACATTTAGCATTTAGCACCACCCCTCCCACCCCCACCCCTTCATCCCCTGCTGCCGTGCTCTGGCTTTCCCTTGGCAGGGCTGTGCAGCACTCTGCAGTACCTGCAGTTGCTCGGCTAAAGGGCACAGAGACAAAGAGACAGAGGCGATTATCTACGTCTCATCCAGAGGCAGCACACAGCAGTCGTCTATTATAAAGCCACCATGTGATATTGGTGCCTTTCATACAAGCCACAAAAGACTTGAGATTATTGAGATTCTCCTGATAGCTTTGCTATTGTTAGCAATATTAATATATTGCAGTGAGGGTGAAATATCTGTGCAGTGAACCTGAAAAAAACAAAGCAGCTGTTGTGCTCTTGCACTCTGTAAGGCTTGGCAAAGACTACCTGGTAAACCTGAAGTACAAACATGGTATTTCATTATGTAAAATAACTCTTTTTGAATTTTAAGTATTTCCACCATGTTGTTATAATTTGTTAAGAGTCATCATGTTATGGGTTTCACAAATAAAATTAAAGGTTTCCCAACCTAACGTATATTTAAAAGGTGTAAACTTAAAGTGTAGGGTTAATAAAAAAAAAATATATATATATATATATACATATATATATATATATATATATATATACATATACATATATTTTTTAATAATCTTACATTAAAATGTAAAAAAATTCTAAATATATCTATATACATTTTTTTAAATGTACAAGATAAATTTTTAATCCTTAATGACTAGTAAAGCGTCATTCCTTTTTTATGGGATTGGTGACGTATTTCCGCCCTAGGGGGGAAAAATCTTTGCCCACTGACTCTCGTTAAAAGTTATCCATGCGCAGAAACTCCTCTGCAATACAAAGGTATAGGAGAGCTCGGACCGCAGCTCTGATGTGCCGAGCTGTCAGGAAGTGAATTTGCTTGCAACCTCCCGCCGCAACTCAGACGTTTTGCGGTTGATTGACAGGTCGAGTTGAGTCACTGGGGTTGGAGAAGCATTGGAGACAAATGGTGCAAAAAACTTTCTTTTCCAGGACCTGGTTTAGCAAGAAGGCTTGGCTAGCAGCATGTAGTGAGGCTAATACTTTATTCTGCTTTCCCTGCCTCCTTTTTTAAACGTCAGGGTCTGACCCAGCATGTATAAAGACAGCTAGGACTGATTAAAAGCAATTTTCAGAAAAGGCAAAGAAGAATGAACAATTTGGGATTAACATGGAATTTACTAGATGTTTGTTAATTTGCATAATTGCTTATACATAAACACATTGTCAGAAAACAAATAGTTTTTATATATTTGAAAAATATAAAGCTGACTAATAGCTTAACCATTATTAAGCTTGTGTGTGTGTGTAAATATATATATATATATATATATATATATATATATATATATATATATATATATATATTTTTTTTTTTATATATATATATATATTTTTTTTTTTTTTTAAGTTTGCAACAATATTGGACAATGCAAACACAGATTTGCCTTCACAAAGCCTCAGAAGTTCAAGATCTATATAGAAAAAGTAAACCTGCTAATGAAATTATGTTTTCTTTTTATAATTTGTGTTGTTGTTGGCACTTATATAAATATCCTGGTGTGATAACTAGTATATGTTTGATTGGTTTTCACTATAAATCTATTTTGAATGTATAGCCCCCCCTGGAGAAAACTCCACCAGCTGCCACTGGTTGATAGGTACATGTCTTGTAGTTTTTATCCTTGTCTTATACAGAAGTAAGGTTGTCCAAACAAAAAAAATACATCCGAAAAGGCTGCCTTTGGGTTTTTATTTTCACAAATCCAATTTTATAATTCTATAAATGTGTTTGAAAATGATCTATTCAATCTGAAACTTTGACATTCAGGTTTGATCAATTCAAGTAATGCATGTTTTAAAATGAGGAAAATCAACTACAGATTAGATTCTAAGAGGAATAAAAGAAATGAACGCATGGATGTTGCAAATAATCTATCAATTTGAAGATGGTACTTTCTTTGGCACAAAACAGTTGCTATCTTCAGTATCGCAGCTATTAGTCCTGATTTCTCAGTGCCTAAAAGCGATCGATCATTTCTTCTCTCGATAATTTGTTAATATTTTTTATTCTTTACAATGGTGACTATGAAACTATTGAAGTAAATCAATGCATGGATGTAGCTAAGTTTTCTTTACGTGAATCAAGATGAACTTGGGTTTAAAATTTGTGGACAAAAGAAGAATCTTCAAAACCTTTAATTAATACAGCTAGAAACACCGGTTTGGCAATCTGGGTCTAGGGATGAACTCAGATCTGAAACTTCAAAGGCCCATAAAGACAATGACAAAGTTGGCCTTCTATCACCTAAAGTACATCTCGAGGATTGAAAGGACCAATGTCTCAGAAGGACCTTAAAAAACTATTAGAACATTGATTAAATAAGCTCCTTGGTAGAGCTGATTACTGCAATGCCGTCCTCACAGGTTTGCCCAAAGAGTTGATCATAGAGCTGCAGTTGATCCAGATTGCTGTTACCTTGCACACCCAGAACCATTACTTTAAACAGGTTACTTTAAATCAATATCCAAAATTCATTGGTTGTGTCATCTAAATATTATTAGCTAAGTTTCCAGTCTAACTTTTGTTCCATTTTCATAATATTCTTATTTAAAAAAAAATTATCAATGATTTTTATCTTTCTTGATCTATAATCCTGTTAAAAGATTTCATTTGTATGTGATTCTTGCACTATTTTACTACTTTTTTTTTCTTTTTTTCACCACGCTGTTTACATTTAATCACTGCTGCACTTTATGGAATGGAAATGTTCATTTACTGTCTGAAAGCTGTATTAAACAAAATTTAGTTTTGTGTACACTTTGTGTATACAAAGTCTAAAGTCTAAGTTATTTTCTTTTACTATTTGTGATGCCTCTCAGTTGCTACTTTAAAGCTCTTTTCTATTTTTTTATACAGCATTTTGAATTGTGTTGCCACTGATGTGTTACATAACTAAAAGTGCCTTGTGTTGCCTAAACAAAAGTTTAGAAATACACAGTTAAAGCTGTGCAAATCATTCATTGACTTTGATTATTTCAGTACTATTTGGGCATTAGAATCACATTAAAATGCACAGCATAGAGTTATTAAACTTGGACTGAACTATTCTGAGGGCTGCTCGGCGGGGCAGTGGGTGGCCTTGCAGCAAGAAGGTTCTGGGTCCGATTCCCGGCCCGGGGTCTTCCTGCATGGCATTTGCATGTTCTCCCTGAGTATGTGTGGGTTCTCTCTGGGTACGCTGGCTTCACAGTTCAAAAACATGACTGTTAATTAGCTTCTCTAAAGGTGTGAGTGTGTGTGAATCGTTGTTTGTCTTGCCCTGCGATGGAGTGGAGACCTGTTCAGGGTAGACCCTGCCCCTCAACCATTTTTTTGCTGGAGATAAGCACCAGCACCCCTCGCCACCCCAGCTGTAAGAGTGACAGAAAATGGATGGATGGATGGATGGATGGATGGATGGATGGATGGATGGATGGATGGATGAACTATTCTGACAGGTTTGGTTACTCAAAGTTATGGCTACAAATTTAACAGGTTTTTCTCCTATTAGTGGAATTTATTGTTCCACTGCTACCAGCTACCAAAAATGCTTCCAATGGAAATGTAGTGGAGTTCTGAGTGGTTTTGTAACTGAGTGCGTTTAGCTGAAGTATTTTATTTTATAAGGAAGGAAAACTTTTAAAAAATGGGACATACAGGACATAGTATTATTCAATAACACACCTTTATATTTAGAGGACAAAATAGTAGCTTAATCTTTTACATCAGAGGAAGATGGATAGTGATTCATGATACAGACTTTAGCTCGTTCCACTAGATCTGATTAAAGCCCTATAGCTCTGTGATATAGCTTTGGAATAAGAAGCTGAATTTAGATTATCAAAAAAAACATGAAATGCAAAACTGCTGGGAAGTAAAAAAATCCACCTCATTAACTTTTACAAAGCAGTTTTGATTGAGTGAAACATGCTTTATAGCAAGTTAATTATGTGTAAAGTAGAACTTTAAAGCAGAAAAGGCCTTTTACAGCTAAAAACAGGGCCAATCAGCAACGCTTTCATAAAACAGGACATTGTTTAATAACAGTGATTTCAGTTGAAGCTCTGTGCCTTGCACCCATTTCATAATCTCTTTTGGTCTGCATGTCTGGAATGTATTAATTAATGGTTTTTCAACTATAATTAGTATATGAACACAACTTTCTGCCTTTATTTTATTCAGGCCTTATTCAGAAAAATCAGTAGTAATTATGAAGAACATGAATTAACTGGAATGGAGCACAATGAATTCATCACTGAAGAGATGGCTGTTAAAAGCTCAATAAGGACCTGCAGGGTAATTCCAGGCGTACAAATCATTTCACACAAATCACAGGTAACTGTCAGCATCATATTGCTGCTTTTAAATTTGCTCTTTTTATTTGCAGAGATTTTTTTTTTATAAAGAAATGCAATTATAGTCACCTTGCCAAGAGTGAGTGAGATAACACGTTTAAGAGTCACTGTGGTGGCGAAGGGCCATGCTCTCTTTTTGTCTCATAATAAGGAAATTATTTCAGCAGGTTTGATCTTCCCCAATTTGCATAATATCTGTGTGGCTGAGCAGCATGGGTGGATTCTTATCACCTGATACTATATTTTGAGTTATTCTAATAATTAAAGACATTAGCTTCTCACTGAGCATGCTTTATTTGGCCTGATTGAACGAATGGCATTACCTAGCTAATACGGCGCCGAATGAACACACATACGCAGTGAGGAGGGTAATGATGTCAGGGCCATATCGCATACTCTGCCCGTGATGGAGTGACTCATTTCCCATTAGTGGGGCCTGATTCCACATGGTTTCCTTCATGCATAATGCCCAGACGAACGCCTGTGCCGCCACGCCGCTCCGACTGACACCTCTTAACCAAACATACAAAATGGAATAGACATGAAGCCTCGCTGCTCATCGGCATTCAGGCAGCGTCACCCTCGCCCTGCTTTTCATGTAGGACAACAAAGGCACCATTTGTGCACATCTAAAACGTTGCTTCAAGGGACAGGACTGAGTTTCAGAGAAAATCGAGCCCCTTGAGCTTTAGGAGCGATTTGGTTAAGGAGAGATCTCAGTCATTTCAGTCAGTTCCAGATAAAGATGACAGCAATTTCAGTTCAATTAACTGTTGAATTATACAGAACTATTAAAAAGACCATAATATCATACGTTTTTTTTTTTTTTTTAAAACATACATTAAAAAAAGATTAGGACTCCCTGTTATTGAGTTATTTGTAAGAAAATATTAACATGTTGATTTGTCAACCTATTAGGCAAAATATTTAAAAATGTGTTTTTGACTTAGGAAATAAATTACTAGTACTTCATCTTAACTCCTTTGGCTATAAATAGCTTTGGTGAGATATTTTGTGCAGTTGTCTACTAGTCTCTGACATCAGTGTCAGGAAATGCTGTCTCACTCTTCATTTTTAGCTGGAAGATACTTGAGGAATTTATTTTATATACAGCCTATTTGGAATCAGCCAACGGTATCTCTGTGAGAGCAGGAAAATGGCTTTGACTTGGCTTAGAACCTTTCATTTCCTAATAGTTTCCCATCACTTGTGGATTTACTTGACTGTTTCAGATAACTGCTAAGATGCAGGTTTCATTTCAGCTTCAGCTTTTGTGGATAAATAGTCTCACATTTTTCTCTAACACTCTGTGATAGATGGTTTAGTTCATGGGAGGATCTTTTATGGTAAATAACCTTTAAAGTGTCTCCAAATCATTATACTTCCATCTCCATGCTTAGTGGTTGGTATTAGGCTCTTTTTTTGGAATTCTACATTTAGTTTATTAGAACCATGTCGTGATGTCCAGATGCAGAAGTGAATAGCTAAACGTTACACTGAATTGGTTGTATTACTTGAGCCAATAAAGAAAACATGGTTTCATTGCACTGTAGTTTATTCATAATTACTTTAGTATCACTAGTGGAGTAAAATGTACGACTTATCTAACCCCTTATAATTTTTTGTTTGTTTGTTTATTTTGGGGTTTTTTTCTCCAAAAAATTAAAACAAGCAAAAAACTTAATTAGATACACATTTCTTTATCTATATTTGAAATGTTTTTTACTTTTTTTTATTTTGTTTTTGTTATTCTGTCCAATAAAACCTTCTGTGAAATTTTTCTAGGTCAGGTGAATACAGTATAAACTACAGTACTCAGTACATTTTAAGACTGGAAGAATTTTCTTTTTAAATATAAATGACCTACTGAAAGTTTTTTTTTTTTTTGTTCTATATAGCTTTATATTTTAAAGTGAAAATACTTTAAAATGTTTGTTTAATCATTAACAATTTACCTTTTTTCTTTTAGTTATTACATATGTTTTCCTTTCTCTTTTTTATTTTAATTTTATAATGCCAGAATTATCATATTCTTTGACTGTCTGGATGAATCATTTCAACAAAACAAATCAGATGTCATGACCTACTGCTCTGTATTTAAGTGATCTTTAGTTCAGATACCTTTTACTCGAGTAACTTTTCATCTAACAAATTTTCCCTTGTTTTTCAACAGATATATATTTTTGTACTGTTTTAATTTTAGAGTATGTTGTGGTTTCCTTTCAGTGTAAATCTGCATAAATTACTTATTCTGGCAGCTGTTTCCATCAGCCTCCCTTTTTTACTGTTAGATATTTATTTACTGTGTGGGATTAATTTATTCAGGGTAAACTTAGATCCCTTTAAGGATGTTGTCATCTTCTTTGAGAAGACATAACACAACCAGTTTAAACTGAAACCATCGTTGTTCACTCTAAATTCAAATGTTTATATACACCAAAGTTTAGGAATCAAAGTTAAATTATGTTAATATGTGATTTTAGTCATTTAAGTGTTAACAAATCAGCCAGTGTAATCATTTATTTATTCTTTTTTCTTTTTAAGGTTTTACTTTGAATTCAAAATGTAATTTTTAGTTTTTAAAGGTTTTTTTTTTTTTTTTTTTTTTTTTTTTTTTATATATATATATGACTTGCTTTTTGAGGTTGTTTAACAGTATCCAGTATGTTCATGATTCCACATTTTTATCCCAAATTATCTCTCTGGGGGGAAGACAGGGAATTATTAAATAATTTAACATCAAGATTAGAGACAGCAAAAAGGTTCACAGGAAGAAAGTGAAAGCAAGGCCCAGCTGAACTAAATAATGAATGTTTGGTCAGGGATAAAGGCGATCACAGGCTTTAAGCGAAAGTAGTATCAGATAGATGGAAGTCTAGAAAAAGCCAATAACTTAACCCAGTGTTCAATTAGTTCAGCTTAAGAAGAAGCTCAGCATCCTCTTTTCCTGCCCCAAGCCAACAGACATTCATCCCCTTTCCTGTCACGTCTCAGATGGTTCGTCTTCTGCCTCACTTATGGTTCCTGCTGCTTCTTCATTATTGTCTTCAGCCAAATCAGGTTATGCTTGGGCTCCGTTTGTCCCCCCATCTGTATGTTTTAAGACTGAAGCTAAAGAAGCAGCCTGAGAGGCTAAACCAGAACCAGGCTGTTGGTCCAGAGAATATCATTCTCAGAGACCGGAAGAGCTCCCTTTAGGCCCATTTACTCTACCCTTGTAAGACCATACAGAGAACGGGTCAAGCAGGGTAATCGAGATAAGTGTTGAGTGTAAATGGAAAATAACTGAACTGGACCATGTCAGACACAACCGAACCGCGCTAAATCTAGTACCAGTTCAGCACAGGGCTCGTCATGGTTAATCTGTGGCTTGGTTCTCTGATAACAAAGAGCGAATGAGCAGACCGCGTCATCTCCTATTTACAGTCATTTGACTCATTTCATGGGTTTTCCAGCATTTCTGGCTTTGCAATTCCCAGATCTCTACACCTGTTTACAACAGAAACTTCTTCTCTGTCTATGGACAATAAATGGCATCAAAAGAGCGTGGTGTGACCAGGGATGATGCAGAGACAGAGGCTCTAGTTGAAATGTGGGCAGAGGACGCTATCTAGGCACATAAGTTCCTGAATGTTATGGGTGGCGCCATTTTTGTTTGATTAATTGAGAACTGTAGTATCATGGACCGCTGATAGGAGGCAAGGAACCGTGCTAGCATGATGTTTAAATGGTCATAAGAACCAAGCTCTGCATTGTTAACTGATCCAAGCTCGGTCCGAACTCGGCACAGATTGGTTTCAGAGAGGGAGTGGAAATGGGGAATTTCACTCTGTATTAATTTGAATTCTCATAAAATTCAGAAAGGTGTCATCAGTTATCTGGTATACCATAGTTGGAGAAGAAACAAGCTGGTGTATGACTTTGTGTGGGATTTTTTTTTTCATATTCAATGTAAAAGTAAACAAAGAACATGATTGTAGATCTCAAAAGAAGTAGGACTAGAGACAAAAAATGTACATATCAAAAAAAGTATACTATCAAAGGGGAGAAGTGAAGGTTCTGGAGGAGTGAAAACAGATTGGTATCAAGCTGGACAAAAGTCTGGATTACAGACAGCAGAGTAAAGTTGTTTACAAGAAAAGTATATCCTATTCGTTGCTGCAGATCTCCCATAAGACTCTTGTGGAAACTGAAACTCTTCTGCCCTAATCTTTAATGGTAACACCATCAGACCCAATGACTTAAAGGAGATGAACATGCCTATGAGGAAAGCTGGATCTTTGATTGAGATGGCCTTGGAGTCTCTGCAGATGAATGACATAAAGGATGACCCTAGGCAGCTTCTTCATAGGAAGAAACTACAAGCAAGTTTCTTCAGTGACGTTCCTATTCTGTTATACTCTAAAACAGATGACTAGCCAATCATATACTAACAGACATGTAATTTTTGCAAGTATATTTTAAGAAACTTAAAATATACTTGGTAACTCAAAACAATTTGAGTTACCAAGAATAAAGTAAAACATTACAAAATCCTATTAAAACATTTTGATGACTGTAATAAATTTGTACATAATTTTTTTCTTATCTCAATAAATATACATTGCCTGATTTGTATGTAATTTGGCAAACAACTAGGCCATGATGGAAGTCTGTATTTATCCATTTATCTGATGGTAATGATGATGAATCTGATGGTGATCCTGCACTACTGGGCACAGTTGGTAAGAAAGAAATATGAGTGTATGGATGTCAGAAGTCAGTCTAAAATATATATTGGAGGTTACCAAACAAACAGGATGCATATTAAATTGTTGACAGCAGTACTAGCATTTGGTATAGGGTGTATTTGGTATATCGGGTTTGTGACATTTAGTTTGAAATGGTGTGTTTAAGCAATGGATGGATGGATGGATGGATGGATGGATGGATGGATGGATGGATGGATGGATTGATGGATGGTCAGTCTTAGTCTCTTTCTTTTCCAAAGCTGACATCTTAATTTTCAAAAGCAGTAAAGTTTCACACATCAATGTCATTGTCATTTTTCTTTTCCATACATTGTGATTCATAATTTGGTTTAGATGCTTTGTATTTGACGTCACTCTTTGAAAAGAAGTATCAGTCAAAATCGATACAACGGACAGTCAAACATATGGAGATCCACAAAAAGCCCTGGCAAAACCCCAGAGGGTATGAACAAATGATGAAATTTATGTCACAATCTTGGTGGTTGAACAAATAGTAGAGAGAGAGAGACTAACGGGTGTCTGATGTGATGTCTGTGTCTAGTGACCTTTGCTCACAAATTTGACTGACTGCCAGTCCCTCCAGTTCATAACGTTGTCACCATTTCACCCTTTGGGGCTCGTTTTAGATTGCCAGATCCTTACAAATTAAATCATTTACTCATTTTAACTGTGTCTGTGTACCGAATTTGTCAACATGACACCATAGCATAGAGGTGTGATTGTAGTCTGAGTGGAGAAATTGCAACATGACAATTTCAGTTCATCCTGATTACCAAGGGTTCAAAATTCATCCAGCTATCATTTTTTTAATAGAAATTGGATTACAGACTTCTAGACTATATTTGGTATGTACTTTGTTTGAAAGTATACCAACCATCTGGTAATTAGATGTTATGCTCTATCTACACAAGAGGTTAGATAATTGTCACCTGAAATGAACAGAAAGCAAATCATGCATCCATTTTCCAACATCCAGCGTAACTAGGTGTTCAAAGCTTCTGCATTTTGTAGATTGTAGAAAACTAATATTAATATTGAGTCACTGTTGAAAAGAAATTGAGCAGCAGTTTTATTGATTTTCCAGTAGCAATATTTATAAATGTCCCCCTGTCCTGCAAATATGCCACAGTCAAGCTTATGCTGGTCAAACATGTCCATTGTGAAAAACACAGTAAGGTAGGCTATTACTCTTCCTAAAGCCACTGAAACAAAATTCAATTTTAGGTATAATTTTAACAGGAACAACCACAAAAAACTACTACACAATATAGAAAGTATTCAGAGCCCGGAATACCTGAGCATTAGCAAATTTGAGAATGCAACATCCTACGGTTTGCAGCAAATGATTCCTCCACCTCACACCATGCATTATTTAGAAATGGAACCATGGTTCAGTTAACACCACAGGACTACAGAGGGAAAGGCAGATGACAAACAACAGAAAAGTGGAGCTTATTGGGTGGGAAGAAAACATAAGAGCAGAATTTGTTATGTTCTTGAGAGAAAAGAAGAAATTTATGGCCCACTAACAAGCGCTGTGAAGAAGACAGCAGCCCATCTGCCTCTGATGACAGCCCATTGAGAGGCAACACTTGTGCAGCTCTGGTGTAGGGTTTGCTGTAAGCCTCTTTGTATGCAAAATGAATAAGAAGAGTTGTTCGTTTGGGTTAAGAACCCAGAGATAAGTTAAAAGCTTAATGACAAAATATGTAACCATGGCATTCATCTGAGCGGGGCTTCTTAACTCTTCCACTACTTGTAGCTACAAGAGAGCTGGAGATAAGCATTGTGCCAATGCTCTCAGCGGATCTGCCCTGCTTCTACCTCTGAAAATAGCACTATAAGGAGGTCTTCTTGAAATAGTCTCATATCACATCCAGATACCTCACTTTTATGTACCACAGGGCCAATACAGAGAGCACCAGAAGAGGTTCAAATAATGGACAACACCAGCAGGCATAATGATGTTTGCATTACACGCAGGTCACCATAACGATGTTTATTTCCCCATTGGGTGTCAAAGCAAACTCGTTTCATATACACAACGATCCCTAAAATATTCATAACAAACAAGAAAATGGGGTCAGATGGCCTCCCCCTTTTCATCTATTTCATTTTTCTTTTAAACAAATTTATTACATCCTCTAATGACTTATAGGATCACAATGATGCCTATAAGGTTTGGTCTTTCAGATGTGCTCAGACAAATTGAAGGTTGTGTACGACAAACGCAGGAATTATAATAGTATGCAGCCAAGACAATTTGTATAGAGGCTGATAGTGTGCTGAGGACAATGATAGAGTGCCGTAATAAAATACAAACAAAAGCCAGTAAGACAGATGAGAGAAGACTTACAGCTCAGAGAGTTGGAGGTGCTGGAAGAGCTGCCATGATAAGGTGGTTAGAGGATTCTTCGACAGGTTTCTGTGGAGAAAAATGAAAAGAAAAAGAAACCATTTAATTAATTTGTACATAATGTTGCATGTTTACCATCCATCAACAATGGATTAATATCCAGTTTGTAAATCAACATGGTATTCCTTAAAGTTTATTTTTCTTTTACAGTAAAAGTAACTTAAAGGCAAAAATATTTCAAAGTAAAATTACAAACAAATGAGAAATCTTTAACTTTTTCACGTCAGCATTAAATCACCAGCATAATTTTCACCAGTGTAATTTTAAATTTAGATATTCATGCTACAGGTTGGTTGACACTATCAAACTAAATACAAATGTGAAATACAAAACTGAAAAGTGAAACAATTATTTAGTTTTTCACAACAAAATACCTGAAGAGGTCAGGTTGGGTTTATATCTTGTCCTTTTAAGTTAACTTTTTGTGTGGTCTACATTCTGCTCTATATTTCTTTATATAAAACAGCTTCAGTTATATCGGACTGCATATACAGTTTCTGTGAATACTAGTTTTTTTTTAGCTATCTCTATAGTTATGCTGCTATAGCCTTAGACTTCTGGAGGACATAGGGACCCCTTTCTCATCATTGTACTTCATTCTATCTCTATTCTCCCACTCTGCAGTATTTGTTAGTTCAATCTCTAATGTTATGCTCTCTCTGCTTTTTCTTATAGTAGCTCCGCCTAGTCTGTTCCTGTTTGGCTGTGACTCCATCCTGGGGAGAAATATCTGCTGTGCTGCTTCCATCAACACCTTTGGTTATAGATGTTGGAGACTGGCCTGTTTTTCAGTGTGGTCCTGTTTCTCTGACTGTGACTAACTGGATGTGCTCTCTTTCATACTTTGACATGGGAGCTGGCTCGGAGCTCGTCTGCCTGGAAGTGTGTTTCCTGGATGGGGCCGCCTTTTACAGTTGATTTTAGTATCTCTGCTTCTTTCTCCTTGAACCTCAGTCGGAGCAGATGGCCGCTCACACTGAGCCTGGTTCAGTTTTTTTGCTGTTAAAAGGGAGTTTTTCCTCTCCACTGTCATTACAAGCATGCTTACTGTAGTGTGAGGGAGCGCTTTCGAGTCAAATGAGTCGACGCAATCAATTGGTCTTCCTTAGATAGAAAACTTTGAATCAATCTGACTGTATGACCTGGTGAACTGTAAAGTCCTTGAGATGAAATGTCACGTGAACCAGTCTATCAAATTATTATTCTTTGCTCTTATTCAAGAGTTTCAAAGACTGATGTCCATTAGTTAGTGGATTCCCCATATTCATATCACTGAATTACCTCTTTTAAATGCATCTAAGTTCTTCAGAGTAAAGACCTAATCATCTGATTCATGCCTGCTATTGTAAGTTCTCAAAGTTCCAGCACCCTGAGGACTGCAGTTTGACACCTGTGTTATACAAAACATTTTACTTTAGCTTGGACTTTATATTTATGTTCTGCGGGAGGTAAAACCTAACAAATGTCGGTATCCAGAATTTAGATGCATTTAAGTACCTATACTTTAAGATCGGACTGGCTCCCCGATCTTTGGAGAAAAGCATCTTCACAGCATGAGGCTGCTTCTATTACATTTAACCTTGGAAATAAAGTATATTGTGCAGTATAAATGTCTTCCTCCAAAGAAAACTTGATTCTTTGGAGGAAAACATGGACAACTTTGACCAGAGCAGCTTCTGTTACTTTTTTGCTAAATAGCTTCTGTCAAATAGGATTTTTGTTCTTTTTATCTAGCAGTGGTTTAATATTTTGCATTCTTCCATGAAGGCTTTATTAGTATAATAAAAAAGTGATGGTTGTTAACATCTCCCCCCCCCCCACCTGAGCTGTGGCCCTCTGCTGCTACTCTGGATTTTGGAGGTTTCCATTGTCCTGTTGTTGATCACATTTGTGCACAATGATATTGTTGTTGTCTTTGTCTTCATGATGCTGTTTTATCACTAATCTTCTCTAACAAACCTATGCGGGCTTTTTAGAAACTCTATACTTGAAACTGAAATGACACACTGATGGGTTGGTTGCGCTGGATTCAAGTTATGAGTAAAAGGGAAATTTTATTATATATATATATATAGTATATAGTATATATTCTTAATGATGCATAATATTAAATGCACCAAAAAAAAAAGTAACTACTATGTTTTTCCAGCAAGATATAATCCAAACAAAATACAAAACATCTTGTGGCTGGAATGTGAAAAACCTTTAAAATATAAAGTTGCATGTATACTTCAGTTCCTTCAAAATTGGACCTAATAAAGTGGCCGGTGAGTGTATGTTAATATGATAGAATGCAGGTTATAATACAGTACTAGTCACATTCATTCATCCCAAAATATGAGGGAAAAAGTATCAAGATCAATTCTTCTCTTATTATAGTTTTATCGCACACGATATCACAACACACATATACAGCTTACAGGAAGGAATTTAGGTCTGCATATTTGAGGCAAAAAATAAATTATTTTTTCAACAATACCTGTGTTGCACATTTTTTTTGGAATACAAAATACATAAAGGCCCTTAGTTTCTGCTTCAATTTTATCAAATATCACAGTTGCTAATTAACTTCTAATTATTAATTCATTCATTTCTGTTTCTTTACTTTTGAAGATATTAAGCTTGACAAGGAATATTTATATTGCTACAATACACACTGAGTAGAGTGGAAAAGGAGGTAAAACAATATCCTAACCAGAAAGAGAACTGAAGCATAGAATTGCATCTTTATGGTCATCAAGTTGTTGAAATGAACACAAGATGTAAACCAGTGGTCTGAAAATATAATAAAAAAAGACTACCACTGCAAATATAAACATGTGAATTATTCTTAGCCATTATGAGAATAAAAAAAAAACAACAAAAAAACCAAATAAGACATTTTGTCAGATGATATTAAAATGGATAGTTTCAGTAGTAAGCAGATAAACAGGAAACTCATGCTGAGTAAGTATGGTGGACAATCTGTGATGCTGTAGGCATTTTTTATTAAAAATTTAGACAAGGGTTGTCCAAAGTAATTCCTCAAGAGTCCTGCAGGTTTCAGAGTTTCCCTGCTTAAAGACACCTGATGCAAATTACTCCAGTTCAGCAAAAGCCTGCTAATCAGTTATAAATAAAATCAGTTGGGCTGAAGCAAGGAAACCTCTAACTCATTCAGGACACAGGCTCTAAAGGATCGCCTTTACATCTCTATACATAAACATCGACTGGTTACTGCTGTCTATTTCTTAAAAAAAAAAAAAATATTCTCCATAAATCAACTCAAACTTCTTGCTACGGTGATTTCAGGCTCTGGGCATGAATCCCATAAAAAAACTGTGAACTGAGCTGAAGCAGTTCACAGCATAAAGGAGAACACAGAACTCTGAAGGATTTAGAGACTGTTTAAAGTGTAATAGTCAAGGATTCCTTTCTGTATGCCCCAACCCTGTGAAATCTTTTCAATGACTTTATGCTATGCTATTGCTAAAACACAGTTGTAGAAACTATAAAAAACATAGAGGAAACTAAAATCATACTTCTGAAGAGTTTTATTTAAACAATTATTTCTGTACACATGTTGTCACCTTAACAAATACCTGTTCTTAAATTGCAGGTTGAAATCTTAAATTTTAATTAAGGAAGTATGTCACAAATCTTTACTAAACTGCATGGACATAATTTGGTGGTGCTGGAGGGGCTTAAACAAAGTTAAGCTACAGTACACCTTTAAATCATCGAGCACTAGGACCTAGCAGAAAACCGCAGCTAAACATGAAGCTGAAGCCCACTGCCCTGAGTTTTGACCACCCACAAAATTGCCAGTGATTGGCTGTCATTCCTAAGATGCTCGCTTTACAAACATCTGAGGCGGCACGGAATTAAGGTCTGTCAGTGGTTGGTTTCAGGGCTGACAAAAGTTGAGGAAACAAACAGAAGATCTACTCAAAAACACACTGAACTTATATATGAGTTATATAAAAAAATACTTGGGTCCCCCCACTACCGAAATCAAATTTCATCCATGCTAGGGGGTCAAATTAAATGTACTGACAATTTATTGTTTAAATCTGAGTCCATCTTGTGACCTTCAAAGCTGTTTTTAAATTATAAAAAAGAAAACTCAGAAATACGATTATACTTGGCATTTAAGCAAATTTGTCTGAAAATCATTAGTTCTTTAAATTTCTAATTAATAGAAATACTGAATCAAATGAATCACAATCTGAGTTTTCAAGCCTGCATTACTGGCTGAAAAAAGTAGGTCTATCTCAGAGAGCTTCAGGGCCTATTCAACTCAATAAAAGAAAGTTGACTGCTTTCAACTCAAATAACTCAATTGACTTAAGGATCCCTCTGGCTCAGGAAACCTCTGAATTCAATAGCAAATACCCTGAGAGGGGATTTGACCAGAACCTTGAATCAGACATGCATAAATACTCTTGTTAAATGATAAAGCATTTCTTTGAGAGTGCTGCAATGGCCTTAAACGACAGAACTAGTGGGTATGTAAATATATTAGGGCTACAGAATGTGCAGTGTTGAATACAAGAGTAATATCGATTCTTCATAGGTTTACTGTGCTATTGGTAGCATTGCTGTTAACTCAATTCTCTAACTTCCATCCAGTCAAAATAACAGCATACAACATGTTTATGAACAAAAAACTTTAACCTAAAATTACATGTCAGCAACAGAAAACAAGATACAATAAAAAGGGTTTAATTTGAGAAATTTTTAATTCGACAAAGACAAATTTAAAACAATTTAAGAAAATTGTCCAATTATCTCCAATTGTAGCTAAATGTGTTATTTCCTTTATAAATAGTCCACGTAGGTTAATTTGTATGGGAGACCTATTAGTGTCTCTTATACCAGATGTGTTGCCATAGCAACAGGGAGTTAAGGATGTTGCAGGTCTGCATTTTTCTCTGTATCACATATACAATCTCAGGTGCAAATGTACAGAGTTGTAGAAAAACAAAATATATCCAATCTGATAGATGTGGGTGTGTTTGTTTCCATATGAGAACGTGTGTTGCTGTCTTAAATTGGATGCTGTCTAACAGGGAGGATCTGAGAGAAATATTTAAAGAGGATGCATAAAACTTCACCTTGTGAAGACAATCCCTGGCCTCAAAAGGACCGTGTTATCCACAGAGAATATATTACAGGACGAAAAGAGCAAGAGAGAGAGGAAAGTGGGCGAGCTCATTAGCTGATGGAGAGCTGGGCCGCTCAACACTTGCGTCAAACCAAACACCCTTAAATACACACTCAATCAGACTAGATGTTTTGAAATAGGCACATGTCAAGTGACATGAAAATATGCATGTTAAATAACACACCTCAGATTATTTATGAACTAGAAGAAGACGTACAAATATAGCAGGTTTCTGTTACACTCACATCATACCCATGGACATGCTTGGGTCGTTAACTGTCATGACTGCACCGTAAAATGACACAAAAACTGGATGAGCATTTAGGAAGAAAAAAAAGGATGTAAAAACAAATAGGACAGTTTAATTAAAGGTGCAACGGTACTATTAGAGGATGTTAACATTGGCATAATTTTTTCATTGAATCACTGGTTATTAATGCTATAAATAATCAGAAACTTATTTATATGTTATTAGACATACATACATATATATATATATATATATATATATA
>NW_015150654.1:271514-279371 GCF_000732505.1 Cyprinodon variegatus
TATTGACTTTTGTTTCAAATATAAAGAGCTATCATTTGAAATTGATTTTGATTACAATTCTTGAGTTAAACTGAATTTCTGAAGAAAAATGAGTGAGTGCTTTCACCAATTTGTCACATTTCAGGATATAAGAAAGCAATAAAGTGTTATTTTATATAATTTTTCTTTTTTAAATGATTGAATTAGGATGGGGGACTTCTGATTAATGTAAAAATGTTTATTTCTTTCTAAATTCATTTTATTATAACATTCAGAAAGGCCTCAAAGTGTCCGTAACGGGGTTGAGGAATTAAGGTGAACACATCTTGAAGTACTGATCAATACTAAAAGAAAATTAATGCCTGAGATGGGAAAATATGTTTTTCGGATAGTTAAATATATCCCTAAATATGTGGGATATACATAGAAACAATACTATTGGGTAAAAAAATTGAAAATGTCCAAGTCCAATTTTACCCATTCTCATGGAATGACTCTTTATTCTTTTTTTGGGAGAAAAGAATCCACAAAAATGTCCGTAAATGAGGATTTCAAAGTAGGAAGTGAGACTTTCCAAAAGAAGATTTGCAATTTTTCCACTAAGGCAGACTCACCACCGGTAAGGAAAAATGGGAACGTAGTAAGGCCTTACGTAAACAAATCACCACAATGATTGACAGTTAGGAGGACCACTTATTTAGATGATCCACCCAGAAAAAGAACATCCTCAACTATACCATTAAATCTTCAGCTCTGCTTTCCGAGATTTGTCTTGCTTGTTATGTGTTTCCGTTTGGGTGAATGTTTGTATGTGCTGCTTTGCTTTGTGGTTTTCTTTCATTCATGCCATGGCCACACCTTTTGTTGATATAATAATGTTATTTTCTGACCTGTGAGCGGGATCTTGGTTTGGCTCCGCTACCAAATCGATACAGTTACACAACATCATGTAATGTTATAGCAATTGGGAAAATGTGGATGCAATTTCAACTACTTTTTTTTCAAATGACAATAAACCCCTATAAGGACTTCCCCTAAAGATACCTAACAATCATTCATGAGCATATGAATGCGTGTGTGTTTGAGTGAATGTGGTTCTAGCATACCACGTGCTGAGTAGATAGTGTAAAATGGTACTTTATGGAGTCCATTTACAATTTCAGCAATGCTAGCCAACAAATATCAGAACAATTATCATATATCTTCTGCTTAGTGTGTGGTTGTTTATGATATAAAGAGTTATGTGAAAGTATTAGAGTGTGACACAACCCTGCCTTATCCTCTAAGACGATATATGTAGCTGCAGACTTTCAGCAACATTCTTAATTTGATTTTTTCTCAAGGCTTACATTCAAAATTATCTCTGGTTCATTTATAACGTATCTGCTTATTGGGACTTGACATATCTTAATATTGGACAGCAATATATGTGTTTTGCCAGCTATGACTAGTTAAGAGCAATCAATGTTTTTAACTGCTATAAACATTTCAGAGACTTATTATAAGTGGAAATAAAAGCTTTAATAGGTAGATAAGCGTTAATAAAGCAGCAAATAATGCCAATGTGGAGCAGATGGACAACCAAGCAGCATGATGAGGCTTTACTCTGTAGTGCTACTACAGAAGTTGTGTGTCTAGCTATCTGGCTTGAAGCCAGATACAACTTTATAATTAGTGAGCTTTAGTGGCTCTGGTAGCAGATTTTGTTCTGTTAACAAATAAGACAGCTAATTGCTTTCAAAGCTTCTATTTCCTTCTACTAAATAAGGCCAACAGGTAACGGGGAAATTACAAAACTAACAAATGAATTCCAATTAGGCTCTTCCCTCCAGTTTGGTGGAATTTAAATGTATTTTAAATGGTGTCCCTTTAAAAGTGCATTGTGCAAGTTTAATTATTTTTATTTTTTTTTTCAACCCATATATGCCCATACAAAACCCTTAATGTGTAAAATGGGTTTTCTTCTGCTTAATAATTGCTACTATAGGTTCCCTTAATCAGTTAATGAGAAACAGATATTGGACGAATTCTTTGGGCCTGGGTGTGACATACTATGTGGTCTTATTCACCTGGACACTTTTTGAGTTTTCCCCGCAGAAAGAGAAAAGAGGTGAGGGTTTGTGAAGATGAATCACAAAAGACCAGCCACCAGTGCACCTTAAACCCCTTTTAAGACTCCTCTCAAAAAGAAAAAAAAAACTTTGTCTATTGTGAATAAAAGGGCAAACTTGGACTACAATGGAATAACGGGAGTAAATATTTGTGAAACTTACAACAAAAAGGGGGCTCAGTTTCTGACGTGAAACTGGACATTGACCTATTTATATATTTTATATTTAAATTTATATTTAAATTTTATATTAAGTATTTCACAAGTCTGGTTATTCCGGTTTATCCGTGGGAAACTTTCAAGCCCTCATTTTAATCTGCTGACAAAAAAACATCAATACTCTTAATACACCCTAATGCTCAAGCTTGGTGTTCAAGAAAGTCTAACCCTGGCATCCCCAAAGTCGGTCCCCAAGGGCAGGGCCCTCCTTCAGGGTTTGGAGGTTTCACTGCTTTTGCACAACTAATTCTGAAGTTTGCAGTTCAGTAAAAGCTTCTTAATCCGGTATAAATAAAAATCAGCTGTGCTGGAGCAGGGAGACCTCTAAAACCTGCAAGACAGCAGCCCTCGAGGACCAATTTGGGCATGCCTGGTGATGCAAAGCTGTACGTGTAAGCTTGTAAGAAAGTTGAATAATCCACAGTAAAACAAATCATTTACTAAAATAAACTGTATGGCCACTCAGATAGGAAGAAGCCATTTACTGTATCTGTAAAACATCAAACACCAAATTCCAGGTTGCAGATCCAAACAGTGGGGGAGCTTGCAAGCATAGGAACAGCATCACAACCCAAGGGGTGGCAGTATGTTGCTCTCCCCAAAGTACACTTCACACAATAAGTGGCATTATGGGAACAGAAAACTGCATGAAAGTAATAAAAAAACATCTAAAGCCACCAGGCTGGAGGTTTCAGTTGTCACACCGATATGCCTGTGAGAAGATAACCATATCACATAATTTAAAGGGAATTCCAGCAGATAGTTTAAATATAAGTTATAAAAATTATCCCCAAAAAGGTGTTCTCTCTCCCGTTATTGGAGCTTTCTTAAATAAAAAACGGTTTATTAACCAAACTACGTGATAAGACAGAAGTTTTAGTCTGATAGTCTTAGACATTGAGACATAAGCCTTTGTCTTTTAAATTGTGTATCTGAATGCCTCTGTTCTATTAGTAACCCACACTTTATAAAAGTATGAATAAACAAGGGTCTTTCAATTAGTATGTTGCAGTGGCTCTGGCTTTGCATCTAAATAAGAGAGGAGAGTTCCTAAGCCGAATGAGACCCTCCTCACATCAAAGGCAATGACTGTTCAATTTTCAAAGGTCATTCTTCGCATCCTGACAAGAAATGTCAGATAAAATTGGATTGTTGTGGGGGGTAGAGGAGTATTAAAATAAATGAAAGAAATATAGAAACAATAAATAAGCCATCAAAAAAGCCATGCATATGAAAAGACAGGAGGTGAGTGAGGCCAAGTGTTAGAGGGTTGGGATTTAATTGGGATGGAGTTGATAAATAGATTGAGAAAATGAGACTGAAACTGTAGGTAGACTGTTTAGTACAACACACTGCCATTGTAAATATGTTCAAACGCACAGATTCAACATGGACACCACTCTTCTTTATTTATTGTTACACAACCCCACTACACACAAACCACTCAAACTCTGCTCATTTCACTAAGGAATTATAATTATAAGATTCTCATGAAATTTTCATTAGGCTGAGGTGAAAAAACACACAACAAAAATGAATCTGTCTAGGTGTTAATATTGACAGCATTGGTGCTCTCATCCAAAGGGTGACTAAGAGAATACTATCTATTCTACCTGAGAGTTTTTCTCATATTGCAGGGGGAGGTGTAACTCCTCCCTTATCCTCCTTTAATAATTCTGCGTGTCATGGATGCCGTCGGGACGGCAGTGGCGACTCCAGAGGATGGGCTAATTAGTGCGGCATTACGGCTTGCTACTGTCTGAGTGTGGGGGAGGTCTGCAGATTGACATTCAGGACCATGCGGAGGAGAACCAGACAGCAACTAAGCAAACTGCTGCAATGGATTAGCAATAAGGACGCAGTGAAATTGAGTCTTTTCAGAAATGTAACCCTCTCTGCTGCAGCATAATATAATTGCTTCCTATTAACAGCATCTGTGTTACTCTTTACCATCACTAAGAAATACATTTTCTTTTAGAAATGTCGCCTGGCTCCTTATTTTATGAACGATGTGTTTGACTATTATATATGTAAAAATATTCAAAAGCAGAATGTGTTTCTTATAAATTTCACAGCAGCCAGTAAAGATGTTTCGTATTTCACAGTTAAGGTTATTGGGTTTTACTTCATGTGAAAAATAAAAATATTAAAGTCATGACTATCATGGTAGTTTGATCAAGGCTGTCTTTTGAATCAAACTTCCTAAAACCATCTGTTTTCAAAAAGATCTGCATTTTTTTTTTTTCTTTGCTTTTTTTTGTAAACATTTGGCTCTTTTCCGATTGGCTAAAGCTGGAGCTGAAATATGTAAAAATGAAACACAGGGTTGCTTAACTTTGGTCCTCAGGGCACACTGTCCTAAATGTTTTATGTTTTCTCTGCCTCCACACACCTGACCTCAATGAAAGGCTCATTAACAAGCTTTTGCAGCATTTATTGGCTGCTGATGAGGTAATGCAATAATATTATTCAGGTGTTCTTAAGCAGAGACATCTAAAACATGAAGGAATTTGGGTCCTGAGGATCAGGGTTTTTAGAAACTGTGTTCTAACACATCTTTATGCCTTTATCCAAATAATTTGACTGTAGCTCTGATATGATATTCTGTCAGACAGTAAAACATATTTTTACAGACACTAAAATGTTATTTTTCCAAATTCGATAAAGTGCCATTAAGTACCCATCAACTCTGACCTGCCTCCCTGTTGAAAAGCATCCCCGAATGATACCATTGTGGGTGTGGTGTGTTCACAGAGAGTTTTAAATCTAGGATTCTGAGGTTTTTCCGTTTCTAAGCGGAAGCAGATTTTTGGTTCTTCCACCTGAGCTACCGCTCTCTGCAGCTGCTTTTGGGTTGCCACTGCTGCTGTACCTTGCTTTCTTCTCTGATTGAGACTTAGAGTACTTTGTGTGGAAAGTCATGTTCCTTTGCTCTCTGAGACTGATTAGGTTTGTTATTCATTATTCCAACTTTTGAATTTCCAGACAATCTTCATGGTATTTTGAAGTTTCTTTGTTAACTAAGCTTCACCAGTATTTTAGGACAATGAATCCTTTTCTATCTATAAGTCAAGAGTATCTCTAACATGAACAGTTCCCATTATTTGCCATGGAGAAACTTAGAACAACTTAAGGTTGGAAGGACAACAAAGAAATGCTGCATTGAGAAGTATCAATGTAGGGTTCAGGCCTATGCAACTCTCCAGTACTCTTATTCAACATGCTCAGTATTATTTCATGCTGCTTTCAATGGTGCCTTCATGTTGGATCAATATTATTATGGTAAATACCAAAATATGGAAATTGCACATAAACACCCATTCAAATTGCACATAAACACCCCAAACACTCCTGTCCTAATTTCCACTTAAAAGCTGGCAAGAGTCTATGATACCTGAGTTCCTGAGATGAGGTAAACTTTGACCTTTCTACATGGTGGAGAGCAGCGAATCAATTTTGTATAGTGAATACTGCATCATTAAGAGTTCACTCCTGTTGTGTTTGTAGTCTACACAATGCTATGACATATATTTTAAAGAATACATCGCCATTTAAACTTCTGTCATGTTTGGAAGAACCGTTATTGTTTCATTTTATCTGAAGCTCGCTGGCAGTCAGTCAATGCATTTGATGCATCCTCAGATGAATTGCGACATTTAAATTTCTTGCCCAAGTAAATTTATCTTCTCTACCACATTAAAAAAATTACTTGAACACAACATGCTGTTAAATTCCACTTTAAAAGTGTAAATGCTCATCTTTAAGCCGGCCATACATTGTGTAAATTTTTTTGCCCTTTTCGGTCCAATTCTCAGCAAAGATTCTTCTTCTTCCTCTCAGAGGAAAACACAGCAGCATGGCAGGGGTGCGAGTGAAATAGAGCTCTTTCTGTATAATTGACAGACTATATAAGCCACGTTTGCTCAGCCATGTCTTTCTACAAATACATCGTTGGCTTTTCTTTTTAGGGCTTTCAACATAAAATTGCACAAATTGCACTCAATTTCACTCTAGTGAGATTTCATATTCCTCTTCTACTCGCTTGGCCTCCGGATAGACGAGTCAGAGTAGCGCCATCTCACTGCGGAGCTGAGTCAGAAGGGTTAGGGTTAGGGTTACACGAGGTAGGGTAAAATGAGGTACAGTTTGAGCAGGTAGACCGCGTCAGAGAGTCGGGTCACACAGTGTGAGAACATACATCGTGTGCTGTGAACTTTTAAACCCTCCGGTTTTATCGTACAGTGTGAGCTGTTAGCCTCATGAGACCATCCTGATCTCGCAAGCTTTCAAGGTTTCACTCGCAGATCAGTCTGGCTACTTTCCGTTAAAGAAAATTTGGAGCCAGCGTTGGCTTTGAGGCGGGTTGAGGTGTGACGCAACGAGAAGCGCGACAGTTCAGTCTAAAGAACATACAACCTGTACAACCTGCCAGACTACACACTGTGGCACAGTACTAAATGTATATTGTTATTCATATCACAGAATAATTACAGCTATCAAATATATATATCACAGCTTGGTTGGGTTACAGCACAGCTAAATGTTCTCTTTGGACAGGGAATGATTAGTCAGAGATTTTTGTCATCTCCAATGTAATATTTTCAGCATCAAGGGCCTATGTAGGCAGTGGATTAGTGGATAATTGAGCTTTTTATTTATTCATGTATTTTATTTTGTACAAAAATCTGTTTTGCTTTTAACTATCTTTTTTTTAATAATGACTCAGAAATAAATCTGACTTTCATCTGTGAGTGCAAGTCATTTTTTTCCTAACCTGATGCCATGGAAACAAGCAAGAGCAAACATGACGGCTTAGCAGCCTAAGCTGAATAGCACTGAGAAACCAGAAACAAAGCCAAGATAGATCATTTTTCTGTCCATTTAATGGGTTTTTGCTGGGATATCTTTCATAGTACAGTTTCTAAAATCTACCTGAAACAAATTTTTCTACAGTGGGTATTACTGTTGCTTCTAATTTCAGCCTACCTATATATGTGTCCAAAACATCAAGCAGGGTCAAAACGAGCTCTAATGGAAAGGAATGGAACAGGAATCGATTCCATTCAAATAGTGATATAGTAATATTAAAAGCATCATAAAGGAACACTTTCCTAAACCTATCTAATTTAGATGGCAACAAACTGTGCCCTAACCTGTTTTCACACCTAAAACACATTATATCACACTACAAATGCAAATGTTGATGCTATTTTACTGGCATTTTATTTTCTAAACTAGCAAAAAGCATGCCACGTTTAAATGTGTGGAACGTTTTATGTGCATTTCTAATCTGTGTTACCTTGAACAATGCTTTGTAGGACCACCTTTTGCTGCAAATACTTTGCTCAGATATGTCTCTATCAGCATTTTACTTACTGTTACAAATCTGATTTACCTATTCTTCTTCGCACAATTTAGCTCGGTCAAATGACATCGATCTCTCTTTAAGTCCTGACAAATCTCTTAATCTCAGTTAGGGCTGCAACAACGAATCAATAAAATCGATAAAAATCGACTTTTAAAAGCGTTGGCAACGAATTTCATCATCG
>NW_015150654.1:280243-284331 GCF_000732505.1 Cyprinodon variegatus
TCTTAAAAGGCAGAACTCTTCTAGTATAAAAAAAAAACTCATTTATTGAAATGGGGCGACCTATTGTTTGAACCCCTTAGGGGCTTTTAAAAAAAAAAAAAGTCTTTTTTTGCGCTTTATGAAACAAAGTACCCTATATTTTGTGGATGTACAGCTACATTTCTCATGTAAGTTTGCGTAGTTTTAACACAAACATTTATTTTTCATATAGCACCAGTACAGTTAATGAACAACCTGTACTTGTGTGCTTGTTTGTTCTGTCTAAAATGTTTGTTTTGGAATAAAGAGGTTAATATAAAAAATATTTTTTGTCCAAATTATCGATTAATCAAAAAAACAATCGGCCGATTCATCAATTTGTAAAATAATCGTTAGTTGCAGCCCTAATCTCAGTTAATTTCAAGCATCCCCACAGCATACTGCTGCCAAGGGAATGTACACATTCCGTACAAGATGTGCATTATTTTGTTTTCTGCCAAACATATTTCTTTTCATGTATGTCAAAACACTTGAAAGGTGCTCTAAGAATAAGAAAGACCAAACACAGGCAACATGCAACAGGAGATAAAAGAAGTCTGAACTCAGGAACAGGTAGTAAATACAGTAGAAAAAGTAGTAGTTGGTTTAAAGACAAGTGAACATTGACTAATAGGGGAGATGGTAGCTAATCAGAAACTTCCAGAACAACAGATGCTCAGAAACTGTAACAAACTATGACATTCAGGTTAATGAATATCTGTTATAAATTAGAAATAATAGAGTCAGTGTTATTATTATGTTTTATCTATCAGTTTCTACAATAGCACATAATAAATGCTTCCCCTCCACTGCACCGGTGGGAGACTCCACAGTTGTAACTCACCCTGTATAAAGTCAGTGTCCATTGCAGATCATAAATAATTTCACATAAGAGGGATGAAAGGCTTGGCAATCATTAATGTCTCAACTGTGTTTATGATACCTGAGTCAGACTCCATTGTACCTTCTAAATCTACTGCAAAGCTCTTCTCCTTGTACATATTTTAAGAACTGCAGTGAAAAACAAAGCTCACAGCTAACAGGCTCTGAGAAGCTGCTAGAATGGCAAGCATCACCACAAGCAAATTCATGGCCCCTATGAGTGAGTAACTGTGTGGGTGCCTGTGAAATAGCGCAGCTAGAAGCTGCTGTTTACCAAGGTTACTCGTCATCAGCTTTAAATTTCCTGTTAAAAGTCTAAATGTAACACAGTTGGCTGTGAGCCCAGGTGTTGTGTTTGCAGCTACAGTGCTTCATACTATTGATGTTATGCTCGATAGAGGTCGGAGAAGTCAACATGTGAAACAGATGCTGGTCTATCATCTGTTACATCACTGTTCACATGAGTTGGAATATAAGTCTGTACTAAAGCTACAAGTGCAAACAGAGAAAGGAAATGAATTTTGTATAAGAAACTGGGCTTATGAAATCTTAAAAACATTACTTGGAAGATTTGTTACAGCAAACCGTTTACAGACTGATTGCCTGCAGTGCTTTGAATACCTCTTTAAACCATAAACAAATTTTTCAGTCAACAAAACAAATGGTCATCCAAAATATTACAGTTATGTAATGATGATTATGATGACAAAAATATTTCTTCTTCAATACAACAAAAATAGCAACAGAGAATGACAACAGAGTGTTTAATAAATGGATCCCACATGATAAAATGTCACATTTTTTGATGTTCAAAATATCATGACAGTGATACATCAGTTAAAAATGTATGAAGTTTTAACTGATGTATCACTGTCATGATATTAGTGAGATCATACTAGTGCCAACAGTGCAAAACACGATGACGACTTTGTTTTAAACCAGTTTCTTATATAAGTAATGAGTCTCCTTTTCTTATTCGTACTGGTAAACTGTTCTATGAGGTTATGAAACAAAAATCCTTCAAAACCACCAGTTTATCTTCCAATATATATTTTTTTAGGGTAAAAGGGGGGGGGGGGGGAGATGATGTATTGGTTAGATAAGTGTCACCATATTGAAATAAATACTTCAAATTTAGTTACAGCATTTAATACGCAATAATTATTGTAAGTGTAAGTAAGGCCAAGTAATGTTCAACTGCTTAGTATTGTTTTCTGATATAATCTCATTTGCATCCTTTAGCTAGAGCCACAGTATGCAGAGACAAAAAAAAATCATAGTTCAAAGTGAAGCTGTGTCAAGAGAAAAGTACATAAAAAAAATATATATATATATAGATATTTTAATACCCATACCAACTAAAGGAAGTTAGGAAGACAAAATTAAGTTGTTTCTGGTAAATACCGATTTGCTCTGCATGGGACCACATTCATAATCCAGCACAGAGAGATTATTTCAAAAAATTATTTTGTTCAAAAAGGATGCCATTAAAGGGACACTACATGGAGGTAAATCTTACACATTGCAGCCTTAAGAGTCAGATTAGAACCACAGCACTGAGGTTTCTGCTTGAAAACTAAATATGCTATAAAGACGAGTTCCACTTTTACCATAACAGAGATTTTACTATGTTAATCGTAAAGAATAAAACTTTGCAAAAGGTGAAAATAAAAGCAGCACATACAGTAGCAGCCATTCAAAATGGCCCTTCGCAGTCAGAATCCAGCCGAATGGCAGCAAAATCCCCTCTAACTTCCAGCCACTTGCCTTCGACCTGTGCGTGCATATTTTTTTACTCTGACTCCACCCTTTTACTGAATTACAGGGTCTGACCAGGAGATAACACTTCACTTTAGATCTTAATGTCCACAAATCATGACAGAAATAATATTTTAGATGTCTAAAAATTGTAGGGGCCTAGTCAAGGACCAGCCAAGGGCCCATCAAGGAAATTAGGGAAATTTTTAATGGCTACTACTGTATGGAATTGGGTGTGGGAAGAGAAATTCTGCACAGGATTACTGGCTTCTTGGAGAATAATAGGGAATATTTAATGTGGCTAGGGAGTCATAAATTTTAAGGTTTACTGTAAGCCCTTTCAGTCATTATGTTCTACTGCTTAAGGACAAAAAAAAACAGGAACATACTGATTACATAACAAAATTAAATTAATAAAAGCACTGAGTGAAAATCACCAGATGTATCTGCAAATAATATAAAAAAGGAAATCACTTGACCTGGACTTGATGTATTTATGCAAACAAGTCTAAAGAAAACACTGATTATGAATACTTTTCCCTCCCACAATCATTTAATGTTACTCTTTTGGGTTCCCTTCTAATTATGTTTTGCTGATTGCCACTTGTTTTGTTGTTTTTTTCCAGATGACTATGTATTTTTTTGTAATTAACTCTCTCATTCAATGCTACATAAAAAAAGAAAAAAAAAATCAACAGTGAAAAATACATTTATTCAGTGAGTGCTTTCAGGCTGAACAGCTTAATTCTGCAGTTGCCAAAGACACCTTAGAGTGGCTTTATTATTATAAGAGTACAGTACAGAGATGTAATTATGGCGAACAATAATAGAAAGTCTCACAGTACCATAGGATCAAATAGTCAATTTTCCTTTGAACAAATCCAGAGGATTTTGGTTCAATGCAGTTTCGTAAAATGAGGCCGACAGACTAATCAGTTTGTATGACTTGTTTACAGTAATTACCCAAATGTCCCAAAAGCCGTGAGGTAATGATTTATTAATGCTAAAGTGTGGAGCATAATTAAAAATAGAGCCATTTGCTTTGAGCCAATGAAGTCTGTCTGTTGGTATATCCGTGCCTAGTTACACATTCAGTGCATGTAGTAAAGTCCTCATATTGGAGGCAGCAGACTGCAGCAGTGCTGAGCCTCTGGAGATGAGTTGGGGGGCAAACTCAACGGTGAAAAACACTTTTCTCATCTCAGGGACATTCTCAGTTACTGGCTGCCTTCCGTGGGCGTACTTTACCACCTGCATTGGGACCCACAGTGAAGCATGTGCCAAAAACTGGTATAACTATTTCATTTAATTAAATTCAATTTATTTATATAGTGCCGATTCACAACACATCAGCAATCATACATACACTCACCTGCCACTTTATTAGGTACCCCATGCTAATAACAGGTTGGACCCCCTTTTGCCTTCAG
>NW_015150654.1:286323-291948 GCF_000732505.1 Cyprinodon variegatus
TATATATATATAGAGAGAGAGAGAGAGAGATTCTATCTCTTTATATTTATAACTTTTTTTCAACAAAATCAAAATAAACTCCTGTCCTTGTCTGTCTCTGAGGCGTTTAAATTAGGTCAGTGTGTACCCTTAGTTTTGAAAGTAGGTTTATTGCTCAGTGGTAAATTTAGCAACTGTTTACTGAAAATAAAACTTTATACAGTTATAAAAAATCTTTAATTGTAAGACTTTGTATTATTATTAAACTTGAATGTAACAAATGTGAAAGTTATGCGGTTTACTTACCAGTATTACATCATGAGTTTCTGATATTAGAACATGCCTGCTAGATTCAGGACCATATCACTGTCATGCACAGGTGATTGGGCCCCTTGATGTGCTGAAGGTGAATCGTTACATCGATAAAGGAAGTAAAAGAACTGCATCAAATCTCCTTCCTTAGGCAGTTCAATCACCAGAAATAGAAAAGTAGGGGACAGGATCTCAGAGGTTGTGTCAGAGCTACAGTGCAGATTTTAATTCATCAAAACTGCAGAGGAGAAACTTCAAACAGGGCCTTTTTCATTATCATTGAGAAGATTATTTGCCCCAAATCTTCATCTTACAAAGGTGAGGTTGGCTTCTGGGAGAGAAGGATAAAAATAAAAAATTCTTTAATCTGGGAAAAATCCTCCTATTCTAGTCTGAATATAAATCCAATGGTGTATGCGGCTGGACTTGTTTTTGCTAATTTGTGGGCGTGGGCATAGACCCGGATCTGCCCCTCCCCACTGGCCGTACAAGGTGATAACTAAAAATTTCCTTCTGAACTTCTTCGTTAGAGGTTGGCTTGATCAATTAAAGCTATAGCCCTTGCAGTAGTTTTGCTTCAGAAACACCTAAAGGTGACTTTAGGGTGTATCTAGTCCATCTGTGCTCGGTTGAGAGTGAAAAGAACTGATCCAGTAATTTACTAGGACCAGTGAACAAAGTACACCCGATAAGTCCGCCATCTGTTTGATCAGGTAGAGATATTGGTGAGATTATAACTGGTGTGGCCTTTATCATTTGCTGAGGCAAAGCGTAGTATTAGTGGACAATACAGATTGAAACTTGGTTGATATCAGCCATGACTGAACAAAACACTAAATGGCATTACTGTATGCCATATTCACCAAAACAGGCTTGACACACTTGACAGACAAGAAATTGCCCAGCTGTATAATCAGGGTAATGACAGGAGGAGAGATGTTTTAGGGTACATAATTTAGTCTACTTCTAAAAAGAATGTTTAAAGATGCCAATTAACCCATAATTGGCATTTTTTGACTGTGACAGGAAGCCAGTGTACCCAGAGAGAACCCACACATACATGGGGAGAATATGCAATCTCCATTATCTGAGAATCAGACCCGAAACCTTCTTGCTTCAAGGCAAGATTGCTACAAACTGCGCCAACATCCCTTTGAAAATTATTTGTCTCTGTCGCAGTGGGAAGTACTGCCACTTTGCAGCAACAATGTTCCGGGTTCGATTCTCGGCCTGGGGTCGTTCTGCATGTTCTCCCTGAGCATGCATGGGTTCTCTCCGGGTACTCCGGCTTCCTACCAGAGTCCCAAAACATAACTGTTAGGTTAATTGGCTTCTCTAAATTCTCCTTAGGTGTGAGAAACACCCTAGGTTGTTTTTCCTGTTTGTCTCTGTGTTGCCCTGCAACTGACTGGCGACCTGTCCAGGGTGGACCCCGCCTCTCGCCTATAGACAGCTGGAGAAAGGCGCCAGCAGCCCTTGCGAGCCCTACTGGGATAAGCATGACAAAAAATGGATGGATTTAAATTATTACAGATGTAACTACTTAAGCACCATTTACAAAATAAAAGAGACTTAGGCTTCATTCAGTTCTGTGTGCTCAATTCTGCTATTTTTTTTTATTAGATTCAAAATTATTTTTAAGCGGCCCTTCATTCTACTTTAACTTGTGATATAGTATCTGAATGGTTCAAGACTACATGAGCAGATAACAGAAGGAGAAGTCACGCAGCAGCACACTGTTTATGGACTTAATGTGTTTAACGTTTTTGTCAAAATAAAACCCTTGAAAAAATGAAGAAAAAAACAGCGGACAAAGGTGTTAGACCATATTCTTTGACCCATCTTTTATTGAGAACCAAGGTATGTATATGTATGTATTTCGACAAAGCCTTCTTTAGGTATTGATTTTGTGACATTAAGTTTAGATATGAATCCTGTGAAGTTAAGGTAAGTACAAAGCAGACTGGCAATGAGACTCTACTAAAGCAGGCAACTGAGTCACAATATATGACGGGTCACAGATTTTGTTGTAACACCAGCCGGCGACTCTCCATGTTCCTACTGTATTAGAGAGTTTTTGAACAGTGAGAGCCAGTAATATTAAGATCTGATCATAGCAAGACAAAATACGAAATACAGCACAGCTGTTAACGACAGTCTTTCAATGAGCGCTAACTGCTGCTGCTGTGTGTGGATGTGTTGTTAGAGCCTGGAGAGTTACGTCAAAGACAAAAAGAAACATGATGGTTCAGACAGCAGACACTTTGAAAATATCCAAAATGTATCTTACTAAGTTTCACGTGGAACTGGCACAACTGGATTTTTTTGGGAATCAAAAAAACAGAATCAAGCTGTTTACACAACATTTGCATGTGTGTGTCTGTGGAAATATTTTTGCTGCCCTGTAGAGAAAATGTCTGAGAGTCCTGCAACTTTTGGCGATTTATAGGTTCTTGTTGGGACCAATGACTGGTCTCAATGAGTAGAAGCACCCTCTGGGGGAGGGGTTAGGTTTAGCGCAAAGGTGTGAATTAAGATTAGAATAGCTTTAAGGTTAAGCACGTGTTGGTAATGGTTAGGGTAAAGGTTAGGGGTCAGGCCATAGAAATGAGTGTGAAATTAATGAAATTCAATGGAAAGTCCCCACAAGGATAGCGTTTCTTTGCATGTTGCAAGGCACAGGTCTACTCATCTACTTTAAAACGTGTTTACACCTCCTCCACAATCAGCCCAGCTGAACTACAGCTCTGAACAAGTCAAATATCTGTAAGCTGTTCTAATAAATCCAAATGTTTGTGAGAGGATACCATCTGTGGTTGTGCTACAATGTATTGTGAAATTAAGCAGAAATGTTTTATAGCAGAAATGTTAAACCTAAAGCCGGGGATGCAAATGACAAGGGGGGTACATTTCATGGATCCAGATAGCATTAATCAGCCTTTAGTTCTCATGCCAGGACACTGATCATAGACTTCTAGATCCGATTTGACAGAAACAAGAACTGGAAACGCAAGTATTGTTTTCACATAATTTCCAATTTATTAGATCCTACTTAATTTAATTCCCTGTCACAGTTTCAGTGACATTGCTGTTTCCAATCAGTTTCTGTTTGATTTGGTTAACCTTTTCTTTCTATCCAAGTTCAAATACAGTGCGATCTAAATAAGCTCTGCTGGTACTTCAGGCTCTGTCAACATCTGTTCTGATGAAGCAGCATGCCAGCGGGTAAGTTGTTTACATGCAGGAGCAGCTGATTGAGCTTTCTAAAGCCCATGTAATGAGATGCTGAATCACTCGGGAGCTGAAGAGGAGATGTTAAGGATGTAGGGTAGAACTTATATGGAAAACATGGAGCATGACGCCTAAGCCATTTCACCTGGTTATCATCTCACCCACTGGACATATTTTGGATTACATATCCTGGATATGCAAGCCACTGACATATAGTTCTGCTTTGCAAACCTACATACCCCTAGATCATTTTCACATTTTGCCATGTTACAAACGTAAGCTTCAATGAATTTTATTGGGGTTTTTTCAAATAAAATAACATAAATAGAGCAAAACTGTAAAGCAGAAAGAGAGAGAGATTTTTTTAGAAAGTTTATGCAAGGATTAAAAATGCATATATATGTTTACAGATTTAAAAATGTATACTACCACTGAAAACACAAGTTTCCCTTACTAACACTAACTTACAGTGCCTTGCAAAAGTATTCGTCCCCCTTGAGCTTTTTAGCATTTTGCCACATTTCAGGCTTCAAACATATAGATATATAATTGTTATTTTTTGTGAAGAATCAACAACTAAAAAAAAATCATGAAGTGGAATGAAATGTATTGAATATTTTAAGCTTTTTAAACAAATAAAAATCTGAAGTGTAGGATCTGAAAAATGAATGGCCCCCTTTACTTTCAGTGAAGCAAACTCTCTTCAGAAGTTCAGTGTGGATCTCTGAATGATCCAGTGTTAATCTAAATGACTGATGTAGATGAATAATAGAATCCACCTGTGTCCAATCTGGTCTCTAAATAAATGAACCTGCTCTGTGATTGACTCAGAGGTCGGTTTAAAGCGCAGAGAGCATCATGAAGAAGCAGGAGCACACCAGGCAGGTCCTGGAGGCTGTCGTGGAGAGGTTTATAGCTGTATTGGAATACAAGAAGATTTCCCAAGCTTTAAACATCCCAAGGAGCAATGAGCAGCGATAATATTGAAATGGAAAGAATATCAGGCCACTGCAAATCTATGAAAACCTGGCCGTCCATCTAGACTTTCAGCTCAGACAAGGAGATGATTGATCAGAGATGCAGCCGAGAATCCCATGATCACTCTGATTAACTAAATAGGAGTTGTAAACTGCACATATCTGGCCTTTATGGAAGAGAGCCATTTCTTAAAGATATCCATAAAAAGTCTTGTTAAAAGTTTGCCACAACCCACATGGGAGAAAGAGTGAACATGTGGCATAAGGTGTTATGATCAGATTAAATCAAAATCTAACTTTTGGTGTGAAAACAACACAACTCATCCCCCTGAAGTCACCATACCCACTGTCCAACATGGCGGTGGTAGCATCATGATTTAGGCCTGCTTTTCTTAAGCAGGCATTTAAAAAAAATGTTAAAATTGATGGGAAAATGGATGGAGCCAAATACTTCTGGAAGAAAACCTGTTGGAGTCGGCAACAGAGACTGGGACAGAGATTTATCTTCCAATAATATAATGATCCAAAATAAAGCAAAATCTACAATGGAATGGTTCACAAATAAAAAACTATCCAGGTGTTAGAAGTAAAAGTCCAGACCAGAATCCAATCAAGAATCTGTGGTAAGAACTGAAAACTGCCGTTCGCAAACGCTCTCCATCCAGCCTTTTTGGAAAGGAAGAATTGGCAAAAACTTCAGTCTTTCTATGTACAAAACTTATAGAGGATAGATACCCTAAGCGACTTGGAAAGGTAATGATAACAAAAGGTGGCACAACAAAGTATTAACTCAAGGGGGCTGAATAATTTTACACACACAGTTTTGCAGTTTTTTATTTGTTAAAAAAAGTGTAAAATATCCAATAAATTTAGTAAACTTCTTGATTGTGCTCCCCTAACTGATTATTCAAAAAATATATCTTTCTGTTAGAAGCCTTAAATGCGGCTAAACATTAAAAAGTTAAAAGTTGCTGAATACTTTTGCAAGTTCTGTAGACAAATAAAACAGCTGGTTAAAAACATTTTCGATTTCACTGTGAGGCATTGTTAAAATGATACAAGAGAAGTAGAAGCTGATGATGAAGTTCATTTGTTTAGTTTAAAAGCACATTTTTCAAGCCCCCCC
>NW_015150654.1:292122-300754 GCF_000732505.1 Cyprinodon variegatus
AAAGTTGGACATATTTCGTCTTCTCTTGAACTTAAAATTCCAAGTTCTACATCTAAGTCTACATTGTGTTTAAAATATAGTCATAATGGTCAAATTCGACTGTTTAAACTTGATCTGTTATTAGCCATTCACTACTTATAGTACTATACAGCTTGTGACATCGGATGTGTTGCTTTACTGTTGACTGGGCACATTTAGCAAAAAAGTAATTTTTAGATCCAAGTCCTGATTTGCGAGTTTAATGGAGCACAGTATAGCAGCTACCACCACTTTATTCTAATCCACTGTCACTCAGCTCAGCTTCTATCTATGCTTGATTAAAGCAAACCTCACTGTGTTTTGAAACAGTTTATGCCTTTTAGCTCTACATCACAGTTCAGCTTGTTAAAATTCATTCAGTTGATTATCACATTTTTTAATGTGATAAAATGTTTTAGTCAATGTCAGTATCAAAAATCCATTTTGATAAGACAATGTAGTTATTTTTAAAAAGGAAAATGACAAAAATCCCTACATGTGTGATGCAGGTATATTTTGTCAGGTCGTCTTTCAGGACTAATACAGGAGGGGTTAAGATAAATGCATATCGTAATTCTTGATTCCAAACTTGTGGTTTCTTTATGTTGGTCTATCACATTAAATTACATCACATGATAGATTGATGTTTGAGGCTATAAACTGGTAAAATAATTCCATGCCATTGTAAAGGGAAAACTGTTAAAAAGTCTAAATGAGGTCTTTGCTTTGACTGGAATGTATTCATCTAAGCTAGAACTTTGTGTTGAGTCACAACCTAAATATCTGCCTGTAGCTTGGATGATAAGATCACAGCCTACTGTGTGGGCATGAAAATCTAAGATCCATGGCAAATTATAATGATGAGAATGCAGCCTGACTAGAGTACAAGTTGGTTTCAAGAATGTCAAACTATGTGTATCAAAGAGACATGGCTATGGAATTATATGCTGCACACAAACATCAGTAAGGCAGAGAGAGACTGACTTCCTATAGATGTTCATATATTTGCAGCTTTTTTCATGAAGTAGAATCATAAAGGACTTTATAATCACTAGTCTTTCTGTTTTTTTCCCTTCCTTTTTGATAATAGGTTATTACAAATTACATGTTCTGCAATGATATAATTGACCTTTAGAGATTAAAATTGTTTTTTTTTTTGTTTTTTTTTCAATTGCATTCAATTAGTGGGGAGTTTTAACCTGCAAATAGCTCTTCAATCACTCCCCACGTTGCAGAAGGTTATCAAAGTAATCTGGCACTTGATGAAAAAAGCCCACCAGGGTTCATTATCTGAGGAACACTGTTATGGTAAAAATCATACATCTGCTTCGGAGACAACAGGGAGGCATGTCGCTTTTGCAGTCATGCTTCCCAAATATACGCCATTTGAACAGGCCAAAAATGCAGCCAAGATCAATTAGGGGTTGAGTTTGGAAAGTCTATTTCCAGTCCAGTAACTGTTCTGTAAAGACAGCCATATGATGACTCATGTTGTTAATAATAGCCCCTCATATCAGCTACTTTCACAGCAGCAACAGCTGCGAATGAAGGGTAGTGATTATTTTTAATAAGGCCCTAATCCTTCCTTTTCTGAAGCTTCATGTGAACCCAAGCTATAAGAACACTAACACCAACAAATTAGTCTCTAAATAGATGGCATTGTTTCAAAAATCCAATCTATGAAAAGCATGTTTCATGTTATCAATGCATTAGCAGTTGTGAAAGGGCACTAATGGGGAAAAAAAACAGGCGATGATGAAATAAGCAATGAGACTGACCCTTATAACTCTTGCAGTGAAGATATGAGCAGCCTTGCAAAGGTATACATAACATTTTAACTTGTGATGTAATAATCATACATCCTAATGTTTTTACTGTGATATAAGACAGACCGATACAGATGCTTACTGTATAGTTATAAAATGGGAGGAAAATGACTCATTGTTTTCAGATGTTTGTTTTTTTCTTTTTAGAAATTATAATCTTAGAAGCCGGCCTCACAATTACATGCAGTCCTCTGAGTAAACACTTTGTTTAAGCACCTTTAGCTTTAATTACAGCTGAAAAGTATTTTGGAGCATGTTTTCTTCCAGGTTGATACCTTTAGACTGAAATTTATAGTGAAATATCTGCCCATTCTCGGTTAGAAAGAACAAAGAGCAACTGGGAAATGAAACTTTTAAGTGTTGCCACTAATTCTTATTTGGATTTCCAACACAACATTTTGGCCTGATCTAAATCGTTCAGTTGAAACAAAAAACAAAACGAAAAAAAAAAACAAAAAAAAAAACAATCCTCTGGAGTTTGTTTTCCAAGTTTGAAGCAATTCACTTCCAATACAGGAAGCTTTTCAATTTAAAATGTCAGGAATAGTGTTGAGTACCAGGCTTCGTTGAGTTGGCCTGGCTGAACAGGCGAGGTCCCCTTTACAGGGAAACAAAAGACCTCGCCTGTTTAGCCAGGCCAACAATTCCCTTTAACTTTCAGACAGGTATGGGGTATTGCAGGCTAACAAAGAGCCCAAATGACCCCCATTTCAAAGGGGTGGACCCGTTCGTCCATTTCTGCATGTTTTCTAAACAAAAACAAGGTTTTAATGGGCTACTGTATAAAGCCTTAAACTCAACGCTATTACTGAAATTTTGAATTGAAAAAGCTTCCTTGATGGGAAGCGAAACGTCTTGGAAACAGTCCAGTGTTTTTTTTTTTTTTACTTTTTTGGAATGGCTCTGGATTGATGTTTATGGTTGCTGTCCAACTTCCTCAAGCTTCCCATATTTGCCCTTTACATAGCTCCTTTCTTTTTTTTATAATTCTAAGGGGATTTCCTAATGCTAGAAAAGACAACTACTGTGTTTTAACATTCAGTTTCCAATGCGCTATACGAATGAGAGGATAACACTTTTCTCAAATACGTTAGCTGTACTTCTTTGTCATCTGAAGAGAAGCTTCGAACCTCAATAACATGGTTGCATCTATTCATTTGCTAACATTTTGAGTGAAATTTATTAGACTTTGATAAGGTTGTAAAAGCATAAACTCACGTAGAGATATGAATCATTGATAAAAAATGTTTGTATAACATAAAAGTGCTCAAATATCGTTTGTTTGGGTATTTTCGGAAGAGTTTTTACGGCGGTTGTACTTTATGACGTAAACAGGATTCAAACCCGGTTTCCCTACTACTTAAATTTGAATAACTCAAATCAAAGATAACAGAATGTAAACATGCATTGCTGGCTTTGGAGGTGGGTCAGAAAGGTCCCCTTAGGCCCCCAGAGGCTTCACAGCATAGTAGGGCATGCAGATTCTGCAACAGCTTCTTCCCCACCGCCATAAAACTGCTGAACTGATATCAGAAAAATCTAAATCAGGTCACAGGCTATGCATCAAACTGATTACATCAAACCAAAATACAGCATATTTGCACCGTACATATTTAATGCTCTGAACTTCCATATCAATGCGTTTTTTGCACCATGTTTTTTCTCCCACACTGTTTACATTTGATTACTATAAGGAATGGAAATGTCTCGAGAGCTGTACAAAACAAAATTTGTACAACAAAATTTTGTATACACAAAGTGTATACAAAATTACAATAAAAGTTGCCGAAGCACCATCCTCCATGTATTTGCTGTTATACATCACCACAAAACTGCAGAACAACTGGGTTTCAATTAAGAATAATCAAAGCTAAAATCTATACAATTTTTAGATAATTTCTCAAGGCAATTTATTGCACTAGATTTATTTAGGCATATCTGAGTAATTGAGTTTTAACCCCTTCATTCCTTCTGCACACAAACTTACATGTGCATTTGGGCAGCATTGTATCCATATTCTACCTCATAATAAAATGAAATCCTAGTAAAAGACATTAAAGATAAAAATATGTCAGGTATATAAATACTTTCAGAAAGTACTGTGCTTTATGCTCCTCTGCAATAAATACCTGAATCAACATTGTTCATAGTCATTTGTTCAGGCAGCTAATTGAAAGGGAGAGATGTAATTCAGTGTTGCAAGACACAAGTGAACAAAGCCTTTAAGCCATGATTCTGATCATTTTTCAGATATAGATGGAGATGTTAATTTAGACTGAGTGCTGTAATAAAATTTGTCATCTATCCAATAAGACAAGCAGCGATGGAATCGCCAGTAGGCTGACAGCTCTGCCACAGGTGAACTAGAACCTTTGAGCCATAACTCTTATAGCATTTGTTAATTTGGGAAATGATATATGCAGTCAGCCTCCACCAAAATGGGATGCAGAACCACAAAGAAGCAAACAATGATGTGGTAGTGAGGAGGGGTGCTAAGGGTTCCCATGGAGAAAAGGTTTGTTGCTTGTTCAGCTGAAGGTACACACTGTGAGCTGGCTCCGACCTGCTGCTTTATGAAATGCCTCTTGCAGAAATCAATAAAATGTTAGAGTTGATTAAAACACCAATAAAGACACTCAGGGGTATTTCTCCCCAGACGGCTGCAAGGCGCCTTCACAGCCTGTTTTTTGGCCTTCGTTCAGGAATTGCCACAGGAACACAACCTAAGAAAGTGTAATTGCTTATGGAATGTATATCATGGTTTTGTTTTGCTTTATTATGGCAAAAAAACATACTGTAACAGCAGTACCTATTTCTGGTACCCTTGAATTTTTATTATTATTTTTAAATACTTTTAAGTCAACACTTAATAGCTTAGAAGGCTCACATTTCAGGACCTCTGCACTTTTATAGCCATTTTGTTGTTTTTGTGAGAATGCTACAGTAACATTGGCTATAATTCAATGTGAGAAGCTTTCATATTAATTAAATGGATGGATGGATGGATGGATGGATGGATGGATGGATGGATGGATGGATGGATGGATGGATGGATGGATGGATGGATATATAAGATCAGACAAATGAGTTGGTGGACAAATGAAAGAACAGAGCAACAAAGAATAAAGGAAAGGAAGATGGATAAATAGTTTTAGCAAGTGTATAATAAAAAAACTAAAGCTGTAATATCATCACTGGCATTTTATATTATCTTTATTGAATCATCTACATCTTACTCACTCTTCTCTAATAATCATTGGAATACAACGGTGGCTTTCCTTAAACCAAAGCATTTTTGTCTCTAAGATCCCTAAGGGTGGAGATATCAAGGATATTAGATATTCACTCACTTGTCAATGTAAAAGTTCTAGTAGTAACTTTTTGTCTCTCAGTGGGACCTCTAAAATCCCTCTTCTGAGCCTTTTCAAGTTATAATCCATGTGGTTCAGAGAGCTTATCAAGGAATTCCTGTAAAGTATTTACTGCAGCCTAGAACAGAAAGCCAGGCCAGAACCTGGCGCCTGGGCTACCGCATTGCCAATCTCTGTCCTGAGGACCAGATTAAGTAATGCTTCAGTTAATTAAAACATTTCAGCTCAGCCTGGTCTGCCTTTGCCACATAGATTGTTTCTCCCTACCACCAACAGAGACAATACCCACGGGAGGTACAGGAAAATGGACACAATTTTTCAGATCACTGGAGGCTTGTGCAATAAACGTGCTTATCATCTAGATGTGGATGAAAGGACTCTGGTGTTAGGAGCTGTAGGGTCACCTATCACAGGAATCCCAACTTTTATTACAGGCTTTAAAGACCTATTGCCCCTGTCAAGAAGAAAGGTTTGGGGGGGGATCTAATTTTGTTTCGTACAGCCACCAGGGATTCTTGGGACTCTTATATGTTTGTGTAAAACATTAGATTCATCACTCCCTTCTCACAGAAGACTGCAAATCCATTCCCTGCAAACAACTGAAACAAGTGCAGCATAAAGTAAGAAACAACATTGCTCTGTGAGCAGCAGGAAACAACCAGCAAAGCCTCCATCTTGTTTCATAGGACTGCTATCTTATTAATGTAATTATCTATAGTATTGACTACAAGACTGGTAAGATTGTTAGCAAGGGGATAATTTGTGTATACTTATAACTTTTGTAAAGTCACATGCATAAAAATTATCAATGGCTATATAAACAAAAATAGTGATAACAGTCAAGATAACAATTCCCAGTTCAGTACAAAGGCAGAGTTAACCTAAACAGTGAAGACTTGGTGAATATCAAAGGGAGGCACAAGTGCTTTATGTAACTACCAGTGTTAGTAAACCCATTTATGTTCTGTCACTGCTGTATCTGTTGTGACCCTAACATCATTTGTCTGAGTGAGAATTCTCTGTATGTCCATAAATTACAGAACTCTGCCACTCTGGGCCAGGTTAGAGATAATTCACTAATCTAAAGCCTGTCATTGTGAAAAATGTGCCTTCTTTTGTAAATTGGACATCAAAGCTTATGAGTGTTGGCAGTTCGTTTTATGATTTGTCTAAATCATCAATGGATGAAATGTATCTCCAGTTTCTTTAATGCACCAGAAGATGATGTATGTGAGCATTAACCAGTCCTGCTTGTCTGTCGAGGAATGTCATACCAGTGAAAGGCGAGCATAACTCTGGCATAGAGACATGCTTCTAGCACTCACTAGCAACCAAGACGCTTTCATTTTTTTCAAAGGATCTGCATCCTTCTGTTCCTGTAAACAGCGTAGCCTGTCTTCTAGCATGCCAGGATACAGCTGGGTATTCTTTACTGTAGAAACTAGCTGACCAATGCAGCAAATACAGACACACAGCCATTTAAGAGGATCAAGGTGATAAAACTGTATTTTCTGTCCAACAAACAAAAAAAAAAAAAAAACACACTTAAAGATGTTCAAGACATTTGACGACATGATGGATGTGATGATGGCTTGACTGGTAAGATAAGATAAAATAAATCTGCAGGTTCGTTTCATTCGGTCAACTAAAGAAATATTCTACATGGTTCTTAAGGTTCCAAAAACCTACTTAAAGAAAACGGACATGCTTTCTGAAATTAACTTATTTACTGTTCTAACAAGGTAAAAGGGATTTTATTTTTAAGTCATTACATGTCATCCAGCAACAGTTTAAAGACTGCAGATATACATAAAAATTTATGTATATATGTATTATGTTGATTAAAAAATCTGCCTAAATGATTTAAACATGAAATAAAAAGTAGGATCCTAATTAAACCTATATACAATCACAAGAAGACTAGATGACTTAAAAGAAGATGTATGATGATCACTTAATTTTAAAAATAATTTCAAGGATAACTCAATACAATGCCAACGCGATGCGACCCTGAGCGTCCCTGACACTAGAGCCACGGAGAACATGCAGGCAGCCGATCAAGTACAGGGGAGAACAGATCAGACAGGAACAGTTCCGAGATCCAGGATAGACACAAAAACCCTCTTACTCCACTGGCCACAAGAACTAGGACACATACCTTGGAACCAACTAAAAACGACCAAACAGAAAACAAAACACAAAACAATGATCTGGCCCCGGTAGCTTGGGCTGAACCAAATATAAAGCAGAAACGCAGGTGGATACGATGAGGAGTGATTAGAGACAGCGTAGCGTTAGGCAGGTGAGTGAAATGAACAATTAAGGTGGGCTTTCAGGGCAGATCATGACACTTTACTTTTTGTCTGAGAAACAACCTTTTTTTTTTACTTATAGTAATAATTTAATTACTAAAACAAAGAAAGGAAAATGTAAGCTCTTCAAACGCTCTTGTACCTTTTTCCAGTTTATTTCGCTATTAAAGTCTAATGTTTCCATTTTACACAGCTGGGATAGGATAATAATCAATAATTTTAGAAATTATTTATTAAAACAATTTAAATATATATATTTTTTTATTAGGATTAATTCTGTAAAAACCAAATGCATTTAGAAACAACACGCCCCCAACCCCCCACCTCCAAACAATACTCAAATACAGCAACACTTCTCTGCTATAATATTATCCAGTTATTCTAGGTTAATAAATTTTTTAAACTTATGTGAATAAACAGATTTTCTGCGGAAACAGCTTGAATTTTCTGTTCTAATTGGCAGTTTGCTTGGCTCCTGCATGTAAGCTTCTAACTGGTTTTAAAGCTAAGATTACTTTAGGGCTTCCTTTAAAAAGTAGATTGCTATTTATGTATACTCCATATGCATCCATGAGCAGATAGTATTTAATTTTATTTACTGATCTTCTAGGAAACTTAACCGTGACAGTTTTTTATGGATAGAAAGTGACAGATGTGTGTAGCAAATTCACTGAAGTGAAGAGTAATGCTCATCCAAAGAAGAGCATATCAGCTATGTGAATTTTACACACTGTGTTCACTGCGTAACTATGCTATCAGCTATGAGAAAAGGACAAATACATTCAATGATTTAGTCAGACAAACAGATCTGGAAAAAACAGTATTATTATGTAGAGTATGATAAGTGTAGAGGGTAAATCATGCATGGCTAGTTTGGGGCTGTGAAGAGTTGAAATCTAATTCTTACCCATACTCTGTCTTTTTAATTTTATTTACAGCAAGTTGGTCAGTTGGTGCGTGCTTAATAAATAGGGTGTTGGGGTATGCTAAAAGTATAACAAGCAGCGGCTTACATAGAGACTGATTCCACTGATGTATATATATATATATATATATATATATATATATATATATATATATATATATATATATATATATATATATA
>NW_015150654.1:300764-334832 GCF_000732505.1 Cyprinodon variegatus
TATATATATATATATATATATATATATATATATATATATATATATATATATATATATATATATATATATACATATACACAGCTATATAAAAAATATGATTCAGAAGCTTAACTTTAATCTGCATTTAATTCAAATTAATTCAGTTTATTTATATAGTGCCAATTCACAACACAAGGGATCTCAGGGCACTTTACAGTTCAACCAGATCATACAGTCAAATTGATTCAAAGTTTTCTATCGAGGGAAAGCCAGTTGATTACATTGATTCAAATGCAATCCTTCACACTAGGCATGCTTGTAGCGACAGTGGAGAGGAAAAACTCCCTTAAACAGGAAGAAACCTCCAGCAGAACCAGGCATGGGATTTGAGATTTGAATGGATAATAACAATTGAGCAAAGAAAGACTGTTAAAACAAACTTTATTCAACTAAGGTTCTCAAACTAATGGTTGGTTTTCTGCAATTTGTAGTAGGAGATTGTGAAACACTAACACACAAACAAATGTTTGGATTCTATACACCCTCTCATTGAGCCAACAAGTTTATTGAGGTCAGTATGTTGTGTTTCACTATAAAATAATAAAAGTAAGCAAGTACCGTAAATTTAAGCTTAAATTTGAAAATAAATGTTGATCTATTTTACAGTGTTAGGGTTAGACAAAAAAAAAAAAAAAAAAAAAGCACTCTTTACCAGACCCCATCACCATAGTATGACCATTAGTTTAGATACAACTAAAAAACAATTGTTAATTTGTGACACTGGAAGTATAATTTCCACATGTCTGCAGTTTTACTGTTGAAGATGGACTCATTTTACAAACTGTGATTGGCAGAAATCATGAAATACAGCAGTTCTGATATTTGGTTTTATTTTTTGAGCTGGATAAGACTTTTGGCTTGCAGGAATTCCTATTAAAATAAACAATAACATTACTCCAAGGGGAGGCATTTTACAAGATTCAACAGAAAGCATCAGAATGAGAATTATTTCAAAGGCAATCACTTAGAAGCAATTGCATGACAATTTCCCACAATTGGGAAATTGCTCAAAAAAGGTGAAAATAGCTTTGCATTCTAGCATCTTTAATGGCAAGAAAATATAAATAAGAGGTCTTTAAAGGTCTTAAGCAGCAGTGAATGAAAACATGGGTTATTAAATTGCTGCTAATGCTAAGGATGGCTCTCCACAGCAGACCAATTTTTTTCCTCTAAAGATACAAAAGGGGCCTCCTTCTAAACGACCAGCACACCAGCTGTTTCTATGTCCAAGCCAACATGTCATGTCTAACATCTGCACAGCTGGCAGCCTCTCTGCAGAGCAAGCACAGCATCGAGACTTCGGGCTGAATGACAATGATGAATTCAGGTGGATGAACCCTGTGTTTCAAATACATAACCCTAGCAGGTGACATCAAAATCGTCCACCCTCTCATGGGTAGAAACGAGCATGGCAACATTCAGAACATGAAAAACAGCTCGACAGCCCAGCCGGACAGGGTCCACCCAGCTTGGCTACAGCTGGCTCCGCTCAGTGGGTCCCGAGACGAGCTGCCTCCTTCCATCAGCTAGAAGGATCCCTTTATCCCTTCATCACACAGCGCCACCGCAACAATAATGGCATCACCTTGCCACGCTTCACGCATCAGGGTGGCTTAAGCCGACTGGCGTGTCCTCAGTGATTCCAGTAATGAGTGAAGAAGAAGTAAAATATAAAGCTAATCATGGTGACTCAGGTGCAGAAGCTTTAATCCCCTCTGCAGCTCAACAGGAGGCAATGAGGGGGTAAAAGATAGAGAGATCAAAAGCACGGAGGTCCTGAGCTGTACAGCACAACAATGCTAAAAAATATACACACAGCAACATTTTACAGAGCAAAGAGGCAGAAATAGACAACAATAAAATGAGCCTTCCTATAAAAGGCTTCTCACTACAGTGCAACATTAATTTTTATGGAATTATGAATCTCCTTTTCACACCATGCCATAAAAAAGAATACCCTGACTTCTTTTAGTTCTATTAGGAGGTTTTGGGATTCATCAAACAAATAAGTATGGTAGTAGCAATTTAAAATGGCCCTTCCCAGTCAAACGCCAGCCAAATGGCAGACCACTTCCCTGCAACTCCCAGCAGAATCCCCTCAAAATTCCAGCCACTGAAGTGACCCACATTCCATATATTCCACCCTTTCACTGAATTACAGGGTCTGACCAGGAGATGATGCTTCTCTTTAGATCTCACTGTCCACAAATCATGACAGAATATTTCACTACAAAGATTGATGTTTAAAAAGGAATTGTAGGGGACCAGCCAAGGGCCCATTAAGAAAAGTGGGAAAATTTTGAATGTCTACTACTGCACAGAATTGATTTGAAGTAAATATTTTTACATATTAAAGTCAAACTCATGTTTTACAAATGGACCCTGGTAATACTCCACCTTCCCTGCTGTAAAATAGACAAATCTCTTTTTGAATAAGCATGTATCTCTTTATGTCTAATGCTATTTGTTCATGAAAGTTCTTCAACAAACGTTTTAGACCTTCAGAGATTAGATGGATTTACACTTAGATTGAAATTCAAAATAGAAATTATTTTCTAAGTAGGTGACTTCTAAATACAGGTGATTATGCTTATTTTTATTTCTAGGTTTCTATGTTGAGGGAATTGAGCTGGTATGCATGCAACATTTTTCTGATCTTTGCTTACACAATTGATGCTCAGGCAGTGACAAAGTAACTAGGCTCTCTATTTATTTCTTTTAGCTTTATGACCTTAGCCAATTTAATTAGTTTATCCTAACCACTAACTGTAACAAATAAAAGCTCATATCATGTATAAGACTGGGAATAAAGGCCCACTACGACAGCAAAAATCCTGTTATTAGACTCTTACAGAGTTCACCCAGCTTGTTATTTAACCTCTCATTGTAAAACAAATGCTAATAGATTTTCAGCCGTTTTAGGTCGCACATTAAACAAAAAGTAAAATTGGTGTGCCATGATGACCCTGAAGAATTGTAAATAACCCTTTTTTGGTTTAAGAGCCACTTAACCACACAACAATACCCATTTTTTTTGTGTGTGGATTGTCAACAAGAATGTTTCTGCATGTTGCTCTTCTTTTCTCTTTGCAGGATCAGCAGATAATATTTTAACCGTAACCTAACCTTTTTTGGTAGGCGTCCGACAGCTCAAACTTTTTACTTGTTTTTCCTAACATTATATAGAATATAAACTAGAATTTTAGAGACACCAACTTTCTCATAACTAATTATCTTTTATCAAGTATCTTAAAATAATACAAGACGACATTACCCCATAATATTGAAAACATCTAAATACCTCTTTGCAGGCTGCTTTACACTGGGGAGGTGAGAAAACCAATCAACACAATAAAGAGTCTGAGAGAAAACAGAAAAAAAAAATGACAAGTCCAATGGAAAAAATAGACTTTAAGAGACAAATGTAGAAGGAAGGTTTTGGGTAGCAGGTTTTATTTAAAGAAAAAAACGATACGAATTTTTAAAAGGGGTAACTCATTTCTATAAACCTACTCTTCAGAATTTCTTAAGGTCGAAGCATGCAGTGATCAATGACTGATCTCTAGATCAGTAGGCTTGGCTTCACTTTTCTGCTATGTGCTCTTTAGCACACCCTAGAGGCTATCCATAGGATTCCAGTCAAATACGGTCATACTGTAGACAAGGGTTGAACCACGTCTGTGTCCACGTGCTGCTATTATAATTCTGTTAAGGGACCAAATTAAGATACATTTTGAATCTAATGATGAGTTCTTAATGCCATGCACTTGGATCCCCTTATCAGCAGGTCCACATATCCATCCACTTATACAGATTTGTTTCTGAAAGGCTCAATGTTATTCCTGTCTGAACAAAACACACCCCCACTGTGTCCTCCTCCAGTATATGAGGTGGCATGACAAACCTACAGTAGGTCCTCATCTAACCTCGTTTGTAATGGGTCTAGCTACTTTTTACAGTAAAATGTTATTTGTGACACCAAAAAGTTAGGCTGTGTTTTAAAAACTAGCTGCTTCTTTGACTTTTGGCAATCCTGAAAACAGATATGTGTATTATATCATAAAGATAGCCAAGAAAAACATGAATTCAGGAATCACAACAAAATTAGAGATGGGCACAGGTATATATTATACAGGCTTGAATAATACAATAGTACTGAAACCCTATTGATTTTAGTAACTTCAATTGTTAATTTCACTTAATTGTAAAGGTGTTCTATTTAAAATGGGAAACAACGTGCCATATAAGATTAGAATACTAAATTAGACGAATATATTTTCAAGACAAAACAGAGAGGTTTAATTTATATCAACTTAAAGAGTGTTTTATTTAGAGAGAATTTTTATTCTGAAAAACAACTCTTTGGGGAGCATATTCTAACTTAATGATTATGACTACACCTTTAAATTCTAGGAAAGGTATGAAAAATTGTGCTGAGACAAGTGTCTGCACTTGGTCAACTGCATTTGGTTTCTGGTCACTCTAAATCAAGTTTTTATAGAGTAAATCAATGCTGCAGCTAAAGCCCGCTCTGCTTAAGCAATGAGTATTTTAAGTACTTCTGTGTTGGAAAAATTGATTTAACTGAAAAAAGGGGCAAACAGACTCCAAGGAAACAGTTTTCGTACATTTACGAACATGATTATTTTGTTCACTTTACTTTGAAAAATGTAGAAATAAATTATTAAAATTATTCAGAGATAGAACTAAACTACAGAGCCCCAGAACTGACATGAGAAAAAGAGAGATAAAGCATGGTGCATGAAATACTAAACAAATTAGTATTTCAAATTAGAGATTTGCAGTTGGTCAACAATAAAGACTACCACAGCTTCCAAGTTATAGGTCTGTTGGTGAAGCGACCTTGCTCTTAAAACTCTATACAAATGTCTCTCACTAATAAGAATTCCTTGAAACAATAAACTTCTCAGAATGTCTTTGTAGCTCATCCCTAGTCTAAAACAAAACTCAATCAGGCTATCTCACATTTTTTTTCCTTTGAGAAGGTGTGCTGCGTGTAGGAAGATTATGTTTTAGTATTATGTGCACACGTTATATATATTTTGTGGCCTCAAAATAGTACTTCTTGGGAACAAATTCATATTTTGTAGGAATAAATATTTTGTAGGAAAAAATTAGGATTTTGTGGGAACAAATTAGCATTTTGTGGGAACAAATGGGCATTTTGTGGGAACAAATTAGCATTTTGTGGGAACAAATGGGCATTTTGTTGGAACAAATTAGCATTTTGTGGGAACAAATTAGTATTTTGTGGGAACAAATTCATATTTTGTTGGAACAAGTTAGTATTTGTGGGAACAAATTCATATTTTTTGGGAACAAATAGTATTTTGTGGGAACAAATTCATATTTTGTGGAAATAAATTGCCATTTTGTGGGAACAAATTATCATGTTGCTGGAACAAATTAGCATTTCGTGGGTAAAAAATGAATATTTTGTGGGAACAAATTAGTATTTTGTGGGTATAAATGAATATTTTTTGGGAAGAAATTTTCATGTTGTGGGAACAAATTAGCATTTTGTGGGTACAAATGAATATTTTGTGGGAACAAATTAGCATGGAAATAAATATTAGCAATTTATTGGTACAAATGAATAAATGTGTGGGAACAAATTAGCATATTGTGGGAACAAATTGGTATTTTGTGGGAACAAATTCATATTTTGTGGGAACAAGTTAGTATTTGTGGGAACAAATTCATATTTTTTGGGAACAAATAGTATTTTGTGGGAACAAATTCATTTTTTGTGGAAACAAATTGCCATTTTGTGGGAACAAATTATCACGTTGCAGGAACAAATTAGTGTTTTGTGGGAACAAATTAGCATTTCGTGGGTACAAACGAATATATTGTGGTAACAAATCATCATGTTGTGGGAACAAAGTAGTATTTTGTGGGTATAAATGAGTATTTTGTGGGAAGAAATTTTCATGTTGTGGGTACAAATTAGTATTTTGTGGGAACAAATTCATATTTTGTGGGAACAAATTCATATTTTGCGGAAACAAATTGTCATTTTGTCGGAACAAATTATCATGTTGAGGGAACAAATTAGCATTTTATGGGAAATATTTGTATATTGTGGGAAAAAAAATATCATTTTGTTGGAACAAATTAGCCCTTGGTACAAATTAATAAATGTGTGGGAACAAATTAGTATTTTGTGTGCATGCTGTGTCTCTTTTTTTCCTCCTATGTCAGTGCTGGGGCTCTGTACTAAACAGCTCCAATATATGAGATATAAGGTTTTGCAGTAGTGGTAACAGCTAACCATGCCTGGGTTTAACGTCTAAAAATTAAAACTGGTACTATGTAAGCTTCATAACAGATTATCAGTAGCTCTAAAAGAAACACCAATTAAACCAAAGGACAGGGAGTACCAGTCTGAAGCCTGCAGATTAAGGATCAGGAGGCCCTAATAATGGATCTCTGGAGAAGGTTGTTACATTTCTGTCTTGCACCTGGAAAGGTGTCAAAATGGTTATATTGTTTAACACTGGTCTGGGCCTGCCTGGATGATTTCAACAGCCACATAGCAACTTTCAGCATCCACTCAGCCAGAGCTGTCATGGGGCTGCCATCTTGACTTATTTAGACGAGGCTGGCTAGCTGTGTGAAAGGAGCTGGGGCAGATGGTTCTGCTGAACTGGCATGGGTGACATATTTGGCATCAAGCCTCATATCCTCACTAGTTTTGGGCAAAGCCACTTTGACCTGGCCAGTGCAGCTAGATTCTTTTTTCCATCAGCTCCATTCAGACAGAGTGCTTCAGGCTTTGCAGATCCAGCCCTCAGTGAAGCTAGCTCAGGCTGTCCAGCCTCCAAGCAGCCCCTAGGTCATTGGCTAACATTCTGCCACACAGCCTGTAAGAATTATTGTGATTTGGTTAAATTCTGTTTAATGCCTCTAAAATGCAGCAGTATCATGAGGACTATTTAAATAGCATTTGTTAATGAAGGGGAACCAATTAAAGGGATACAATCATCATAAGAAACATTCATACAAAAGCTGCAACTTTATGTAGTCACCCTGCAAACTGTAGAGAGATACTTAACAACAAGTACAATTGTTCTCTGTATAACCAAATGCTCAGAAATGGACTCCCATTCTCTATGTGATCCCGAAGCGGTTTAGAGAAACAATCTTATTTTTGTCTGTCTTGTAAAAGCATGGAAATATGTGCCACTACAAACCCTGCCTTATTCACCACTGGGCAAACAATTTTTCCTCTGATATTTCAGGAAACAGTGCCGTGCACAGACATTTTTGGGAGCGGGTGCTCAGGTTGGAAACAGGGCACCTTATACGTCGCATGGAGCCGCCTACAGCCAAACACCGCTGACGTATCTTCTGCTGTCCACAGTTAGCAATGCCACATTGGTGTCAATTAAACATAAAATTATTTCAATATCACTAATTTAAAGCACAGGATTCCAGAATGTCTTTAAGTGTATTAGGTATATATGACCATCTGCAGATGAACTAGGATTTACATTTAAAACATGAAAAATCCCAACTGTATTAACTTATTTCAAGTGTATAATATGTAATAAACTTATTTTAAGGTTAAAATCTCTCATTGCAATGACAGATCATCTCATTTCCTTGTTAGGATTAGGGACAGATACAGTTATTTTCAGAAAATTGTACATATTTTCAGGTCCTTTTTGCAGTCCAAAATAATCACAGAAATTGAAAATGTAGCTTAATCCACACACCCAACTTTAACTGAATAACATTTTCTCCAAGTTATTTTTTTTATGAACTATGAAAATTAGGCCTTATGTTTGCTTTTAAATAAAATTTTTAACAGACAAAAGGTAACCTGCGTGCTGTAGTTGTCATAAAAAAGTAAAAAAAAATGACACCAGGGAGTCCATTACTGGGACCATTACAGCGAATCAATAATTACATCTATGAGATGCTTTAAGTTACTTTTTTTCTAATCAAATCAAATATTTCATTTCAAACTATTCCTTGGCTCCCGTTTAAAGATTTTATGCTATAAACTAACCAGGAGGTAAACACGCTTGTTTAGTTACCTGGATGGTTAGCTGGCCCATCACCAGGGCAACGCTCTACGGAGGTGGTGCTACGTGTCTCATGGAGCAAAGTTAAAAAAAAAATTAGACTCTGGGTATGACAGTCTTTTAAATTCATAAACATGATTTTGGGCCAAAGACAAAAATAGTAACAAACAATATATAATTTCAGGAGGGCACTTTTTTGTCCAGAGGGGAAAAGGGCAGGTGCTCTAGGACCAACTAGTACTGTATCTATCTGTGCATGTCCCTGTCAGGAAACAGTACAGTTTATTATTCCAGAAAATCAGATTTCTGTAGGAGAGACACTATTCTGTCATTGTGCTTGGTTTGTCAAAGGATATATTCTGACTCTTCTTACAGAACTTCAACAGTGCAAAAGTATTCATGCCAAATTATAATTGATCTATCATGGATTATATTTCATTGAACAACACAAGGTAAGATATTGATATTTAGAAATGTAAATGGTTTATAGATTTTTTCAATGGCCATTGACATCTGAAAGGTGTGGGAGCATTCCTGTTATGCCAACATATCTTTGATACCCATAAATACAACCAGTGTTCTTGTACTGCCAGCCTTTAGAATTCCCCCTGGTAGCACATACATATATATTTTATTAAAACAAAAAACTTAAGCTATTGCTTGCATAACTTTACATCAAATAATTGTCAGGGAAAATAAAACCAAGGAACACAGCAGAAATTTCAAGGACAAAATTGTGGAAGTTTAAGGCAGAGTCAGGGTATAAATCAATATTCCAAACTACTGATATCACACAGGGTACAGTTGACACATTTGGCCCATTTTTAAGAGTAGCTGCCAAATGTGTAACTTGGGAGGAGCTGTAGAGATTCACTGCTCAGGTGGGAAAACTTGTTATGAAAATTCTGGATCAAGGACTCAAAACTCCAAGCTTACTTTTATCCAAAAACAGTGTATCACTGCAATCCAATAAACACTGGTTGCAGCATTACCCTGAGGTTCCACTAAACGTGAAAGTGCCGCAGAGCACTAGATTCTGCCAAGCACCCTGTTTATGGAAAGCCAAGTTGTTCAAAAACATACTTCTGTTACTTCTCACATGTAGACATGTAGACATGTGACTAGCGGTTTTCACTTTGTCAACATGTTGTCTTCAACTTTTAATGTGTCACGCATAGTTCATATGTGGTGAGCACTTTAAGAACATGTCAACTTTGGTCAACTACACACTGATTTCATATGAGCCATTCAGCCACTTTCCCCGTCTTCAGCAGGTGGATGTTAGTTTCTCTCCCATTGGCTGCTGAGTAATACAGTAGGGTCAAACCACTGTTTGTAATCTTGAGGAGGTTTGCCTGCAGTAATTCAATACATCAACCTTTTTTTTTAAATCTAATATTTGGAAAACTGTTTCAGGCAGAAAAAAACAATTGCAGGGCTAAATATCTTTTAGAAGGATGCATTAAATTGTTTTGCTCCATCACTGACATTTTCATTTAGGAAAATATTAGTGGACATTCCTTTTATACTCCTTTTAAACCATTTATTCTTTAGTTTCACATCATGGCATCAACAGTTGTTTATTTTTGTGCAATAAAAAATAGAGCACAGTTAAATTTATGGTATTCCATGGGCTGCATTAAACTATAGTATGCATTATAAAACATTTAGTGAGTACCACTGCTCAAACCTAGCAATTATATAATTGTTGATGCCAGGATGTGAAACTAAAGACTTAACAAGGGTTTAAAAAGATTGTCCACTGATATTTTTGGCAGCAATGAAGCAAAACAATGCAGTTTACCTCTCTAGAAAGATATTTAGCTTTGCAGAACTTGATATTTCTTTTATTCCTGTTTCTTGTACTCTCTGTGATCTTTAGTATCTTCATGACCATCTTACGAGTCAAGTGTCACCATAATGGGAATAATTTCAGTATGCACAAAAGTTTCTTAGGATTAAAACAAGAATCTCATGACAGATGTACTGTATTAGTCAAAGACAATTGTTTTCTAACCAGTTTTTATATATATATATATATATATATATATATATTATGGCCAACATAGCTTTATTAATGTGACTGTTATGAATCTCTTCTAACCCTTGTCTTACTGGTTACCCCACAGTGACCTTCTGCTCTACTTATACTATAATTTATTTTCATGGGGTCCCCTTTCTTTACTTTGAGTGTATAAAAAGGATTAATGTGCCCGGCATCTACAGGATAGGATTAGAGGAAAGAGCACAGAAGCAAGCCTTCAAGCTGTGCAGTAGAAAGCGTGAAGCTGGTGTTTATTATCACATGACAACACCATTCAAACCAGAGGCTGGGGCAGTCCTCGTCAGCTAGCCAAGTGTGAAGTCAGAGAAGGCTATGCCAATGTTTTACTCTTTGCTGACATGAATTAATTAAAGTGTCACACCCTTTCTTCAACTTCGTTTTATTTAATTGGATCATTAGCAGAACAGATTTAATTACAGCCAATGACGAAAGACTTAAATTAAATCTGCACCTGCAAAACTTGGTTGAATATCAAAGTTTGCGGCTCTTCAAGCAAAGTCAATCACACCTCAGTCCTGTGTAAACTACAGGCATCAGAACACGTATTTGAATTTATAAATGTCATGACCTTGGCGCTGATGCTTTGGTTTTTTCCTTTACTCCTGGCTCCCCCTGTCTAATTGGTTCTGCTGCTAATTAACGCCGATCCTTTCCACCTGGTTCCTCTACTATTTGGTTGTGTGTTTGCCTCCCATTAGCGCCAGGGTATTTGAGTGTTTTGGTGAGACGTATTCTAGCATACTTTAGTCTGTTCTGTTTTCCTGATTATGAGCAGTTTCTGCCCTGAGGATCTCGAGTTTTGCCTTGCCCCTGTCTGCTCTGTTTATCTTATCTGATCCTGGATTTTACCGGCTTCTGAACCTGGATATGTCTTCTGACTTCGGCCTTGGATTTACCTTCTGGACTCGGTTGCTGGTCGGCGTTGGCTGGCGCCCGCTCCGCTCGCTCTCTAGGAACTATGGTGGCAAAGCCCGCCACAAGCTGTGGTCTAACCTCCCTCCTGGATTCTGCTGTGTTCTCCGCAAACGGACTGAACTTTGAATCAGGTCAGTGACTTTGCTCCAAGTCGTATTCAGCTCCACATCCAGTCACTGACATGTATTCTCCTATCCCTGCAGAGATCCGCCCTGCAGCTGACGAGCAGCCCCGCGCTCCTGTTAGTTTAAATAAACGCTTTGAACTTTCCCACTGTCTGTTTCTGCCTCGAATTCTGGGTCCAATATTCTGAGTTCATTACAATAAACACTGATACAAACACACAAATGCATTTTTTTTCTGTCGATTGGCTGGATATGAAATTCTTAGCAATTTTACAGTTGGAGGCAAAAAAATTATAATTTCAGTGAAAGTCGTTCCTTCAATCCAGCAAAGATATTATAATATATCCTTGTTAAAATGAATAAAATATGCAGTCATTATGTAATTCAGTGACAGCGGTATTTCATCTGAGGAAGCAAATAAACAGGCAGCACAGAAAATTATCAGCAATAAGCAACTCTAAAAATATAATTCACAACTTAGTCCTTAACATGACCCATGAGCCTAAAACAGCAACACATGGACAAAATTGTTGATACCACTTGTTTAAGCCATAAATATGAAATCTAAAATAAACACCTGTCAACCAAGTGCAAACTACAATAAGCTGAATTGATTTTGACTTACGGGAGTCTGCTAATATGGGAGGATGGCAGGAAAGAGAGATAGAATATGGTAGCCAAAATGGGAGAATTGATAGCTATGATGCTGTCTGAAAATCTCTCCGAAGAGGTCCCAATTAATGCAAGCATTGTAGACTAAACACTACTCTGCTTGTTCAGCCAACGGATCGCCCCCAGTTAATGGCTGTAGACTCCATAATCCTAGAGTGCCCCCAATAGGGCACAAAAATGGACATGGTTGAATATCTTCTCTAGAATCAAAAAGCTCATGTGGACCGGTTGGGCAAACTCCTAAAGCACCATGTAGAGCATGGGTGGGCAATTCCAGTTCCTAAGGGCCAGTGTCCTGCAACTTTTACATGTGCCTTTGGTTTGGCACACCTGAATCAAGTTATTAGGTGAAGTAGAGGACTCTCTGGTGTGTTGGATCAAGGATGGATCTAAAAGTGGCAGGATACCAGCCCTCAGGATATGGAAATGCCCATCCCGATGTACACTTTATAGAGCTAATCCAGTTTCCCTGGCCAGAATGAAAGGTACATGGCTCTTCCTTAACCCAATGTTCAACAATCACTCCTCTTCTCTCCAATACCTAGGCAAAGGCCTTCCAAAATAAATTTTAAAGTATCACATTCCTGTTGTTGGAACACACCCTGTGGTGCCCCTTATAAAAGGGAAACACCACCCGGTTCTGCCAGTCCTTCCTACAGCCCAAAGAGATCAAGAGACAGCTTGCTCTAACCAGTGGCCACATACTAAACTAGATTTGAAACTTTGCCAGCTTATTAACCACCTCAGTTGGTGTAATAAACAAGTACAGCTCTGAGCAAGCAGTCTCAGGTTCCACCAGCGGAGGCATTTGAGCCAGTTTAGGTGTTCTTCAAAGTATTCTTTCCAAAGTGGTTAACTACACAAAAGTCACTACAGCCACAGCAACCAGTGGCCACATCGAAAACAAAGACGTGGGTCACGGTCCTCTCAGACCCCCTTTTCCCAGCTTCCCTCTAAATCCAGAGTGAATCAGACTCAATACCAGGTGGCGTTCGGTGGACAGTTCTGCATACTCCCTTGAGTGTTATTTAATCTAATTACTATGAATACAGAGAAAATGTGCACTTTAATGGTGAGATATAAGTTCAAATAAATGAAAGAATAATGCCAGATTATCCAAATATATGCTAATTCAAAATCCGTTCAATTAGAAAATTCTATTTTCAATAATTGTTGTAGATTGAATTTCTGAAAACTATTTATGGGAAAGTAACCGTTATGAAAAATGGAATCTGGAACCTGAAATTAAAACACTGTGATGTGGACATCGATAATGACAGCAGTGTGTGACTGCGTGAATTGCAGAGCACTCATAGTGTCATTTATAAAAGAAAACTCTGCTGATTATCAAAGGGTTCAGTGAGTCCTAAGCCCTGATTGCTAACATCACTTTAGAATCCTTTAGACATTTGGAGAGAAGCAGGGAGTTAGCCCCTCTGAAAATTATCACTTACTCAAGCTGTCTCATCTCTGCAGAAGAGATATGAGGCGGTAAAATTTTTTTTTCCAAGCTTGTGAAATTTTCCAGCTATTTTGGAGATCAATAGCCTTCTTGAGTGTAAACCTTTTAATATGCAGTTTCAAAAGTCCGTCCACACTTTGCTGACTTTGAGTGCACATTTCATTTGATCGAATCTTCAGCAGTAATACACACTTTTTACTAGCTAGTATTAAACAAAACACACAGGGTAATAAATCCTTGTGCATTTCTTAAGGTTTTAAAAGTTAAATAAGATTTAAGCGCAAGCCTTCTTAGTTTCAAATTCCAAACAAAAGTACATGAAATTACTGTATTTAACCAGTCTTTAAACTATATTTATGTTTGACATTCTTATTTCTAAGAAAAGTTGCTTTGCTTGTTTCAAATTGGTTTGGGATGCTGCAGAACCTCAGGTCTATCCAGAGCCTCTCCTTTATAAAGAAAAAATTAAAAATATTGAAAAAATTGTATTCGAGCCTATAAACAATTACCATCACTTCAATATTGTCTAGTAAACCTTCCCTGCTTAGCTCAGGTACAAAGACTAGCCTTGGTGAAGGTCCTCAATGACATCTGTAAAAATGCACTGTGGAAGAACCACAATGCTAGTATTATTGGACCATACTGCAGAATTGACACTGTTGATCACCATTTAGTCAGACAATCTTGAAAAAAGGGTTAGTCTTTCTAATACAACAGGACTAGTTTAAAGCTTACTTTTTTTTTTTTTTTTTTTATTTAATAAAACATTATTTGGCCAAATAATGTTTCAGTCACCTCACAGACTTTCATTGTGAATTGGTCTGAAAACTACCAAAAATTCCAATTTCTCTAAATTAGTAAGAAGCTAATTTGATCATATCCCATATACTTCCAGATAAACTTTGGTTTTCAAACAAAGAATCCATCATAAACTGTAATATGGTTTTCAACCATGTTTCCCCTTCCTCTTTGTACATAGTAATTTAGTTTAGTTGAGTTTCACTAGTCTTAGATAAGAGTTTTATACTGAAATATGTTTGACTTAGAGCTAAATGATTTTTGTTAATAAACTCTTATATTTTGAACAGAAGTTGTGGTGAATTTATTCCATGTACTGTATGTGCAGAATTAACTGTTTGACCATGATTAGAGCTCGAATCACGGCGTGACACGCTAGCAAAGTAACACACAGGAAAACTTGTTATCGGCCGCGACTAACCTGCTGAATAATGGCCTCAGACTGGGCAAAAACGGAAACAATTGAAGGTCTGGTACCAAAGAGGAGCAGTACGTCACTTGTGTGGAATTATTTTGGGTTTAAAAAAGAAGACGCTGCTCTACGCCAGGTGTCGTGCTGGACATGCCTTGCTATTGTTTCTACCTCACGAGGTAACACAACAAACCTTTATCAACACTTAAAAAACCACCACAAGGCTGTGTATGATAGTTGCATGGCTAGAATGGCAACTACCAGTGCCTCAACGTCAATTAAGCAAAGTACCACCCGACAGGGATCACTGACCAAACTGTTTGAAAGTGTTACTCCTTACGAACAAAATGCGAACTGGCACACTGAAATATCTCTGGCAATAACAGAGTTTATGGCGAAAGACATGATGCCTGTCAGTATAGTGGACAAATCTATCTATCTATCTATCTATCTATCTATCTATCTATCTATCTATCTATCTATCTATCTATCTATCTATCTATCTATCTATCTATCCATCCATCCATCCATCCATATATCTATCTGTCATTATTGCTGGAGAGTTTTACAGATTTTAAAATTAGTATGGATTATTTGCAGTTGGCTGAAAGGAGATGAAAGGTGTTGTATATTTAGAAATACAAAGAATATATATGGTGTTATGGGTTTTTAAATTTGCAATAAAAGCAATGAGTGATTAAACATGAACGCCATTTTTATTGCATAAATGTGTTACCAGGTGAAATCTAAGGGTAAAGATTTGGCTATGGAGTAAATCCCCAAAACAACCAACTTATCAGTCCCAAGCAAATGGGGAAAAAAGTTTTTTTTTTTTTCCTTTTTCACATTATCAAAGTCAGTCTCCCCTATCTATCTCTGTGACAGAGAAATCACTCCACTGGCTCACTCTCATGGCACTATGCAATATTGGTGTATAAGATGCTGGAGGCTGCATCCCGAGGCCAGTCGGCAGGGCAGGAGGGCTGGAGAGGAAAAAAACCCATCTGCTCCCCCATGTGGCACAGCTAAGAGCAATCTGCGGGGCTCAAATCCTCATCCCCTTGTCCAAACACATCTGAGGGTTTCCGACCAGTGTTGTTTGATTGACAGCGATTGTGTCAGAGGGCTTGGCACTGTGTACACCGAATGTCAAGCCTCAGCCAGACGAATGTCTGTCAGGACAGTGGTGGAGTGAGCTGTGAGTGATGTAGGAGGATGGAAGAGGGAGGCGGGAGGCTGAGGTGAAGTGCTGCCTCAGGAATCAGCAATCCTCGTCTGGCCTGCAGGATTTAGACGCCCTTGGAGAAGAGTTTCTGCAGCATTTCCTTCTGTTTTTTGGTCCTAAGACACCCACAAATATTTGGCTAGCCAGCACTGTGAAGGGAAAGCATCATGAAACCTCATGTTAGATGCCTGCCACGTGATCTGATAACACCCAGCACCTTGGCTAAGAGGATGGAGCGTCGCAGACAAGTTCTTGTACACTGCTCTGAACCAGTACCTCACCAAGATGAAAGCAGCTATTTTTAGCCTCCCTGTCAGCTCAGTTAGGGAAAATGTGGTTTCGCTTCAATCTTTCTTTCTTTTTTTTTTAAACTACTCCCCCTGTTTGGTTGTTTGAGACTCAAGAGTTCAAAAGCAAATGACAGAAAAGCTGCAGCTGTGAGGTAAGAAATCTGTGAACTGCTGGTGGGAGGCGCGAACTTGAGGCTTTGGTGTTACACATGCTATCGATCCAGTAAAGTAAGCTGCCATGGAGTCTCTCAAGATAAAATGTCCCACACTGCAGATTAACTGAAGCCATTATTCCTGTGGCTCACCGCAACCCAAAACCACCCTCCACTGTCTCAAGACTGGCACAGCCGACAAAAAATATTAGGCTCTGTTGGACTGCTGTGATTATGGATGTAAAGACCAGCTACTCAGCCGGACGACTCTTTGTCCCCCTGAATGGGCCTCGAGGTGAAGGACTACTTTTCCCTCAGCACTGCCTTCATGCCCAATTTTCTTTATCTGCACCTCTGTCCTCAAATCATTATGTGCAGTCAATTGCTTGCAGGTTCTGTTCTCAAAAGTGTCTTTCAGTGTGTTCTCTTTTTTTGCTCTCTTTTCAGATTTGCATGGGTTCTGGTGTGTTTTGTTTGCTTTTTTTGAAATATGGTTCTTTTATTGGTATTAACAAGTAACATATGTATGTTATTCTGGTAGTATTATAGCTTTCTAAAATGCCATTATTTAAAATTTTCATGATATTATAAGAAGTCTTAATACTACATGAAAAAGATGTTTCAGTTTTGTTTTACACCCATTTTTTAAAGCAGTGGGAGCTAACAACACAGTGCACCTATTCCATTATTTTACATAAAACATCACACACCATCTGTCTTTGCTGTTGTCCAGTCTTCTGTTTACACAACAGGCTGGCAAAATGGCAGAGTGAATTCAGAGCAAAACGTTTACCTGAAGACAATCAGGGTTCACTACTGCCACAGAAAAAATGTTGGTCTATGAATAAGTTGTTAGATACAGTAAGTAAGATAAGTGGATAGCATGATAGTTTAACCAAAAATTAATAATTATGGTTAACTCCTGATTTAAAAAGTGGAACAGATATTTCTACATAAGGCCGGTTGGTCTGGATAGCCCCTTTTAATTTGAAAGCTGTTTTATCAAGTAGTTTTTTGTCATTACACTGTCGAAGGTAGTACACAGCAAAAAAATGAAATATCTGCATATAGCCCATCCCCTTGGGGAGCGTTGGGCTGCCTTGTGCAGCTGCTTGGCGAGCAGTGTGGGGTTAAGGGTTTTGCTCAGGGACCAACAGTGGCAGTCTGTGGGGCTTGAACTCAGAGGTTCAGGATTCCAAGCACAATGCCCTTACCACTAGGCCGACACTTCCCAAAGCAGGCATTAGCGTGAAAGGTTTTTGCCAAAGGACCCACACTGGAAGCTCATCCCCCCAAGGCTTTCTGCTGTTGCAGGATGGGTGACTTACCACTTAAGCTAGCCAGCTGCAAGTTAATCAGGCACCTACAACTCACAAGTTTAAGGGAATAAGGTACTTTTCATATTTACATTTGTGAATCTAGGCATCACCTAGCTGATTTAAAGTACTTGGCCATGATTATTGTAAGAATTGAATGCAAGGATAACAGCATATATAAAGTCTTTTTGGCAGTAAACCACTGTATCTGCAATGCATGTTCTTTTTAAATGTTTTAATTCTTACAAGTCTAGTCCTACCTTTATGATCTATTTTCCTCTGCACAATTCATTTTGTAGATAAGAGCTACCAGTGGAAACCTTGAGAGAGGACACAATTCACAATCTTCAAGTGTCCAGTTGTGACATTGTCAGAAAGTCAGGCAGTGAGTGGTAGAGCGTTTTTCACTTCAGCCCACATAGCTAACAGATAGTCCATGTCAACACTGTCAGAGGGTGCCATACCCCGTTGGTGTTTTAAGTGAGATTAGCATCACAGATAAAAGCAGAGCCAGGGTATGAAATACACAATTTGAACTCATTAAGTTTTAACGGCTTGATAATTAGTCCTCATGACAGAAAAGTGATCATTTTGTATGTTTTATATCATTTTTTTTTCTTTTCTTTTTTGGAACAAATAGATGTTTGTGATTGCTCGGAAATGCAGGCAACCAACATTATTATGCCTGGTTTAAGTTTACCCACTGAAAAGAAAAGACATTCATGCAAGGGAATGATTTCATGTGGTGCATTGGGGGTGATGAAGCTTTGAGAAATGGCGGGGGCGGTCTACTACGAAAGCCAATATTCGAGGGAGATCCTAAAGTACTCTTCACCTCCCCATCAACTATCTCCCGTAGTCACATGGCTTCATTCCTGGCAGAGTAAAGCAGCAGGTCAGTCTGTAGGAGGGAATCGGGTCCATGCAACCTTTACCCGCTGAGCAACGCCAACTTTCAATTTAACTGACTCGCTAAGCAGAAAGTCGCCCACACAGAGCACAGTGGGCAGATATCATCAGAGTGTAATCTCAAATAAATAGCAGTTAATTCAAGGATGGATACTGCAATGCAATGTAAACTAGATGGATCCATTGGCTGTTTTTGATGCATGCACCGAGCTTAATCACGTAGAGATATTCTGGTGGAAATGAAAGCTCACTGGAATGAACACTGCTGGTCCCCAAAGGGTACAGCCTGAGTGTGGGAGGAACTCCTCCTCCAGAGCAGTGCTAAATTGAGAGAGGACAGGAAAGGAAGAAACAAACAGACGTTCTGCATTTCTTAAAGCATCAAAAGTCATGAGATGACTCCCACAGAACCACTTAAGGTAGCTCAAGTCCTTGAACTGATGGATCCTGCTTTGCAAACACAACTGAATTTTAATGCTATTTTTATTTTCAGAAATACAAGCAGAGGAATGATGACTTCACTTCTATGTGAAATATTTTGCTCTTTTCCTTTTTTTATACATGAAAGATTCAAATGTACAAAAAGTGAATACAAAATGGAGTCTAAATATAATGTAATGAGTTTGACGTATATATACACATATATATATTTATGCATATATATATATATATATATATATATATATATATATATATATATATATATATATATATATATATATATATATAGCCTCAGCAATCCATTGGGGCCACCAGCAGTCACCTCCTCTACATGGATGACATCAAGCTGTACACTAAGAACAAGCGAGACAATGACTCACTGTACCATACCACCCGATTCTACAGCACAGACATCGGAATGTCATTCTGACTAGAGAAGTGTGGTCAGATGGTGACTAAGAGAGGGAAGGTAGTTCCCACAGAGGGGAGCTCACTCCCAGAAAGAACAATAGCAGACATTGAGGACGGTAACAAGTAGCTCGGTATCCCACAAGCAAATGGCAACCTTAAAGAGGCAACAAGGAAAGTGGCTATGGCCAAATACCTCCAACGAGTGAGGCAGGTCCTAAAAGCCAGCTCAATGGCAAGAATAAGTCTTAGGCAATAAATAGCTACACTCTACCAATAATCAGACACCTTGCAGGAATAGTAAGCTGGCAAAAGGATGAGATACAAGCAACAATTGTTGAGACATGAAATCTCCTAAACATGCACGGAGGGTACCACCCCAAATTCAGCACCCTGAAACTGAATGCTAGCTGAAAGGAAGGAGGCCGAGGACTACTGAGCGTGAGAGCCACTATCCAGGATGAAACATCCAAGATCCATAAGTACATCAAGGACAAGGCTCCAACAGAAAACATGCTCAGTGAATGTCTCAGACAATAGGGAACAGAAGATGAAGTGCGAGAGGTTCCATCATGGGAGGATAAGCCCCTACACAGGATGTACCACCGGAACATAACTGAAGTGGTGGATATCAGGAAATCCTACCAATCGCTGGACAAAGTCGAACTGAAGGACAGCACAGAGGCACTCATCATGGCTGCTAAGGAGCAGGCCCTGAGCACCACAGCGATAGGGGCACAGATCTACCACACTAGACAAGACCCCAGGTCAAGACTGTGCAAAGAGGCCCCTAAGACAATCCAGCACAACTGCAGGGTGCAAGATGCTGGGAGGGAAAGTTTACATGGAGCGCCATTACCAAGTGACTGGAATAGTGGACAGGAACATCTGAGCAAAGTATGGGCTGGAAACCCCAAGGTCAAAGTGGGAAACACCCACAAACATGGTAGAGAATGACCAACCCAAGATCCAGTGGGACTTCCAGATACAGATGGACCGACTGGCAATGGCAAACCAACCAGACATTGTGGTGGTGGAAAAAAAGCAGAGGAAAGCAGTTGAGGTTGACATAGCAATACCAAGTGACTGCAACATCAGGAAAAAGAAACATGAGAAATTACAGAAATACCAGAGGCTCAGAGAAGAGCTGGAGAAAACCTGGAAGGTCAAGGCATCACTGATGCCCATGGTCATTGGGATACTAGTGACCCCCAAACCTAAGGAGTGGTTATAGAAGATCCCTGGAAACACATCAGACATCTTGGTCCAGAAAACTGCAGTTCTAGGGACAACTAAGATACTGAGTAGAACCCTCAAGCTTCAAGGCCTCTGGGAAAAAGGGGGAGACCGCCCGCAGTGGGTGAGGAAGTTTTTGTTTTTTTTTTATAGAGAGAGAGAGAGGGAGGGACCTAACAAGTAACTTGACATGTTGTACCCTTTGGCACACCTTGAAAAGCACTTACAAAATATCCCTGCCAATTCATTCTTGATCCTCAAGCCGACATTTCCTGCCTCGGAGCTTGTTATGAATGATGACAGCACCATGTTGTAAGATGGCATTTAACATGACACATAATCCTACTTACATTTTCCAAGCAAAAATGTTGGCTAATTCCCTCAAGTGTGACCATAAACATGCTTGACACATGCGGTGTATCAGGATTTTCAGATGCATTCATATCTTTGAGATCAGCACTCTATTTTCACATGATTGTGGAGTCACAAAGCCGGAGACTACAGACACTGCAGATTTCATCTAGATCACTGTTTTATCTTCAAGTAAGCTGGCAACTAAAGCAAAGATGTCTATCCTAGTACTTAAAAAGTGTTTAGATATGTGTGTATGTTTGGTAAGCAGATGAAAGTGTCATAATTGGTCTTTGAAAACTGGGTATGAACATCAACAATAAGATGGAGATCATTGGGGAATGTCTGAAAATGTTTTTAAAAATATAAACAGACTTCAGTGCAACAAAATAAAAATAAAAACACCCAGAATTTATCCTAACCCTATGGGAAGATCTGCTTGACATGCATACACATTTTTAGACAATGGGAGGAAGCTGAGCTACATGGAGAACTCCCGTGCATTAATGGGCACTATGCAGAAAGGCACTACTCTGAATTTAAACCAGAATATTCTCTCTTTAAGGTGACATTTCTAACAATTTAACCAGTGTCCACAGCTTTTTGGTCAAACATAATTAAGTTACCTTTAAAAATATAAGCATTTTGATGGATTTCACATTATAAGTGTATCTATTAGAGATTTTCAAAATTGAGCATCTTTCAATTTAATCTCTTAACCTGTGTATTAAGCTATTTTTTCTAATTCTGCTAGAAAACCAAAATACATCAATGAAGCAACAATAGTGTTTATTTTGCAAAATATACCTTTTTTTTTTGCATCAGATTAAGTGTAGTAAGGTGATTCTAGATGGAAAATGTTTTTGGTTTTTGCCTCATTGGCCAGTTTAATACAAAAATAGAGCTTTAAAAGTAACGAGTGAACCTTTCCTAGTGTTTGAAATTAACTGACAGTAGTTTATGTAAACTGGGATGTTTCCAAATATCCAAACTTATTTTCATGCACAGGAGGTTGATGCTAATGTAGCATGTATGCTGTTGACTGTCAGCTAAAGCACTGCATAGGGGAAGGGCAGTGTCTCTACCCTGTAATACAGGCAGATGAGCTCCAATTGTTGCATATTAGCAGTTTTACAAAGTTAAAAATTACTATTTCTTAATAAAGGTGCATGACTAAAGGTCTCAGAAACAAAGTTCATTGCAACATGTCAGGAAAGAGGAGGCATAGAGTTGAAACAACTTGACAAGGTAAACACACAGAGAAGAATCAAGCATCTAATTAAAGCAAGTCTCAAGCTAGCTGCTTAGCTCACACAAATATGAACGTGACATTTAGGAGAAAAAAAAAAAAAACAAATTAAAAAAAACATGGCCAAGAGGATTTAACGAGAGCATGTCCACTCCCTTCCCCTGGTGGGCAGTGACCTTTCTGACTCCCCCCTGACAACATTCCCACCAGATTTATTGGGCCTCTCCCTTGGCAGCTTACGAATAAAGAGAGGAGTTGCTTCACCTCCCAGACGCTGACCTTTAATTTGACACTGGGGACGAGCATGGCGCATGATGCCTGGCCCACCGGTGACATCAAATAGAAAAGAGGACCTAGCCAAGGCAGCAATGATTTGAAAGACCAACACCTTGTAATGGAGCCTTTGCAGGTAGATTTTATTTCCATCAATTGCTTATAGTACAGGATAAAAGAGAGGAAGATAAATGCCATAGACATTCATATTCAGAAATGTGCAGGAATCAAGAAAGGATTTCTGATCTGATGATTATAGATCTTTGCTTAATTAGCACCCAGCTAATGTGTCGGTGTTAATCAGAGGCAAAAGTCACGCCGCCTTACCTTGTTAAGGACCTGAACTGAATAAAAAATAGGTTCATATAAAAGGCTTGTTACATTTCAGAGGATGAAAGGTTCGATATGCGTAGCTTTCTTATATGTTTTGAAATAGATCATCTAAGGCCATAAAAACATTTTTTCTCCTTGTAAATTTTTTTTCCTTTCTTCACTTTTCTGTTTTAGAAAGAAATCTGTTAGAAATGCTGTGATAAGTAATACAACAAAAAATAAAATAAAACCTAGGGTTCAACAAAAGGGTGTGTTTGTTTGTTAAAGTTATAACTCCTAAATATATCATTTTAATGGACAAGAAAGTCAGTGGAAATTGTGAAATGGAGCATCTGTTGAGTAATATCTGCAAATTCGGTTTCATTTAATTCTTCTTTTTAAAAAAGAATTCTTAAGAAAGCCATTTAAAGGCTCCAAAATATATTTTTAAGGTTAAAGAAACCAAAACAAACTTTTAAATTTTCTTTCAAACCCAACAAAGCAGGTTGGGTTTAGTAATGCATCACTAGCCAAGTGAATTTTAAGGCATTGTGGGAATAAAAAGCTTTTCTTCACCTTTACTTCAAGTTATGCATTTTAATGGCTTGAAGAATAAACCTGTTTGTTCTTTTTTTTTTTTTTTTCTGAAGGAGTCAGTCCTCGACTTGCCTAGCCAGACAAAGCAAGGTCATACCGGTGATTCTCAGACACTAGTGGGAGGGTCTGAAATAGAGCAGGCAACATGAAGGCAATAAACAATAATGATTTAATAATAATGAAGCTAACCCAGTCCAGTCCCACTGCTGTTCTACGCATACACAATTACTTCCTATGAAATAAATCTTTAAGAGCCTCACACAAGATGATATCCTTTTATGTGATCACTTGTCGGGTGGCAGTGTGGGATGTAAGGCGTGTGGAAGAAGATCATCAAAGTGTATGTGTGTGTGATCTGAGAAGAGAACCTTCTCCAGAAGATTAAAGCTTTCACACAATTACTGTTATCTAAAGATATGACTCAATGTCTCCTATCTTCTATATCACCCCTAACACCGCAGGTAAGCTTCTGCTACCAAGATGCAACACATGCTTTAAAAAAATTTTCAATTTATGATAGAAAAAACTCAGAAGTCAAAACATTGTCATCTTCTTGTGATGTTAGACCTGCTTTTAACAGAACACAGACGTTTCAGGATCAAATGAACGGAAACATATGTAGCAATGCCTTTATTAATAGAAGGTAGTTTATTCTGTTTGAAAATTTTATGAGGGATGAGCATGACTAGAAACAGTCGGTCACTATACAGACCAGCCCCCTTACAAGGATTTAATCAATGTTTGTTTTTTGGATTTTCTTCAGGCAGTGATTTTTTTTTTTAGACTCCTTGTTTGACTTCATAAAAATGTCCATTATCCAGTTAGGTTTGGGACTTTTGATGGTTGATCAACTGTACCAAGAATTTGTCCAAGATGTGTTCTTCCTCTCGCTCACTGATAACCTGGTATCACCCAATGACAAGGATATAATTAATTATATTATCCTTAATACTTTCATCAAATTGTGAGTATGTGTTTTACAATTAAACCTTTTTCTGGCTTTATAGAGAGATTTTGGGTTTTGCTGTTTGGCTTCCTCTTTAAACACAAAACCAAAAACAGAAAATGGGATCGAAATAGAAGGAGGACAATAAATAGCTAAGGGCCAAGAGTCTAACTTGGTACAATTATGTCTAAACTGACGGCCTCTTTTTGTATTGAGCCTGCTTAGAGCCTTTTTAGTGCCAAGCAATGTGCCGTTATATCTTTTTTTTTTTTCCTAAGTACTACAACACAAAAAAGGAAAAAACAAAACCACAGGTTCTTTGGTGGGGTAGTAATTTATAATAAAAAAAAAAAAGTAATGAGGAATAAAAAAATAATGCATGACCTGCCTGTATGTGATTAGGGACATCATCAGGTACATTGCCTGGCACATCAGTTATTGATTCAATGGTATTCTTTTCTTAGTACAGTGCAACTGTGACTTCCTTTGCCTCTGTGCATGTGGTTGAGTAAATATGATTTATTTTCGACAAAAAGTTTGTTCTTATGTCATTATAAAGCTTCCATTTTTCCTCCACCTTCCCTCTTTTACACCTCGAGTGTTTCTCATGCTTTTATCTAAAAGGTAATGGCTACAACTTTTTCATCAAAACAAATTTTTTTCAAATATAATACATCCACAGAACATCTAGAGTGGTGCAGACTACATGTATTAATCTAAAAAATGATAACTGGTTTTTAAATATTTTCCAAAATTAAATTAAACATTTCCATTTGAACCATATTAGCTGAGATAAATGATAAATGTCCATTCAGAAATCATCCTACTAGCCATCAAAGTTTCAGCACCATGGACGGCGTGCATTCTATTCACCAGCATTCTGGATAATAAAGTATATCCTGATGCAAAACGTTATCCAGCTGTTGGCAACTAAAATGACCCTCTGTACTGATAATGAAAGGTTCGTCAATTGTTCTTTCAACAGCTGTGGCAAGTCTGTCTAGAAACAGTACTACGCACTTTTTAAAAACCCCAAACACTGTTTCATGACGTGTTGTCTTAGAACCTACCCACATATATAAATTTAAAAAAAAGCAACGGGCATTTTTTTAAATATTGATCAAGCTTAATTGTCTGTCAGTAACAAAACAAAACCGAAAACAAAACAACAAAGAAAATGATAAAAAGAGAGGGAATGTAGAATTTAAAAAGCAACCTCCAAATTTTCTAAAAGTTTGTGCAAAATGTAATAATGCTGTTATATAATGCCGCAGAACCTATTACAAAATTGTATCATTTTAATTTCTTGGAGCCTAAAATGTCTAAATTATTACATAATTTGGCATTACAGAGTGCATTTGGAATCCAAAAAGATGTGCCTTTTAATCATATTTGATTTTATAATTTTTTAACATGTTTTTCATGCAAAAAAGCAACAGAGAAGTTAAGCAATTATTCATTATCAGGTTTTAGGGAGGCACAAATTGACCAACGCAACATTTATAATTGGTTAATCTTTTTTTTTTTTAAACTTAAAACTCAATTCATTTTTATACTCCAAATAAATAGAATAATGCATTATTAGCACATTTATTTAATCATGTCAGAAAAGCTTTTTAAATTTGTGTAATAAGGAAAAGAGGGAAAGAGAAAAAAATATAACCAATATGGCTAATTTAAAATCGTAAAAGGCTTCATTAATGAGTTCGCAGGCCTTATGCATTAGTATAAAACCATTAGGCCGCTTCAGAAAACAGGTAAGACACAGAAAACACAATAAAGTTTAAAAAAAAACGTTTAGTTGTGTCATGCGTTGGCTATGTGTCCCTTTCTTTGTCTCGATGTTCCCTTTGGCTGCTGCTTCGTCTTTTCACAATCGAATGCAGCCGAGCAAAGTTCTGTGGGATGATTTTTATCACCATCTAGGGGGCCTCATGATTCGCAATGAGCTAAACAAAAAGTCAAGGCAAACATGCTTGTTAAGAAAGCTCAAACTCTAAATAGTCATTTCTAACAGAACAGTTAAACTGAGTGTGGTCATTTTCTCCTACAAAGGTGTAAAATATTGCTGATTGTTCCTTCAGGGTCCCTTTATGGTACTTAAAGCTTCAAGGTTGTTACATAAGTATCTCAAGCTGCAACAATTGGAGGGAAGGGATTCACTGACAAGACCCTGCACCTCAGAGACAAGCTCAGCTATATGTTTAGTTTAAGAGTTGTCCTTCTATAGACGACTCTTAAACCAAACAGATTTTTTAAATTAGCAGAATAATGTTTATAAAGACCTATTTTTAATCTGCATGCATTTTTTTCTCAGCAGGGAAAGCAATGCACTGCAGAGCTGAAAAATAACCATTTACCTTTTTGCACAGTCACTCCATATAAACATGAAAGCAGGACAGAAGATTTATGTACTGTCTATTATGATTTTATCTACCAAGCCCTTTTATAAAATGATTCTTCTTTAAGGTCTAAATAATACTCCTTTAGGCTTTGGTATTCTGTAAAGTTTATTTTTGGACTCTCATAAAGTTCTGTTGGACCATAGAGGTTATCTGAAGATGACAGCTATGATGCTTTGACTACAGCTGTTAGGATATTAAACAAGACAACAAACAGCCCCTGAGTTCATTAATACTGAAAAGGCTCAGTGTATTAAAACACTTATGCTTGCTTATTTAGTACTTGTCCCATAAAATTATAAGACTTTATAAAGTACAAACTATTAACAACTAATCTGTTTTAGGGTCCTACAAAACTTAGTGTGCCAATTTGGTAACTTAGCCACTCGCTACACATTTTTACTATATAACTAAAGCTGCTATTCTTTCTTATATTGTCTGTTAGGTTGACACGCTAAACAAAAATTGCAACGGATTTAATTATTTAAAGAATAAAGGAAATTATGAGCAATATCAAGTACTGTCATGTCTTTAAAGTACATACCTTACTTTTAGTTGCCCCCCCATTGGTTAAAGTATGCTTTAAGCTGGGATTAATTAAGCAAAAATCTTTTGATGCTCTTAGCTCTTTCAATATTTAGGAATAATCTCAATCTTTAATGTAGGCATCATTTGGGTCTATGAGTTACATAGTTAGCTAAATCAGTAAAATAACATCAACAACTCTGCATATGCGGTCGGATCTTCATCAGATCAGATAAAGTTAATTTAGAAAGGTTACCATTGCATTGAGATGATAAACTCCTATACCTTATTGACAATATCAGAGTTATCTTGAAGGAAAGATACTTTATTAAATATGCTCTGAGATATTCCTTGAAATACCTTGCTTAAAAAGTGTTAAGGTGTGCTAACTTGGATTCCAAAGGCTTAATATCTACACAATAAAAAAAAGATTAAACATCCAACCATTAAATTGGTTTTCAATTAACAATTGTTGTGTTGGCACTGCATCATAAAACTTATCACAGAGCAGAACCAGGTTGGATGTTGCGTAGTGTATAACCCCAGTAAATTAGACATGTGAGTCATGGCTGTATGCAAGATGCTTCCTCATTATGAGCTGCTGTGCTATAAATCTGTTTTTCACTTTAAGAGAAATAATTATGTGGACTGAAGTTGAGAAGAAGGTGTTGATTACTATACGTGCGAATACCCAACTCAATATGCATGTTGTTATAATAGAAATATGATCACTCCTTCAGCTGCCCCTGTTTAGATTTGATATGGGAATTTTGGACAGTGTTCAATACAAGACATTAGAATAATATACATTTTACGAAAGAATATTACTTGTAAATGTAATTGTAACCTGGTAAAGCTTGTTACTTTGGTTAAAAAAATAGATTCAAGATTAAAAGTGACTGATCATATTGATCCAGTGAACCATTATCATAATTTGTTGTGTGTTTTCCAGCAGAGAGTAGTAAAAGGCTGATATCAAGTTATTAGTTGTAACATATATGCATGTGTAAACTCGAGTTTAAGTGAAAATTTTCTAAAGATTTGCTTCTTAAACATAAGATAGTCATTGCAGTAACTGTAAGAAGAGATCCAAGCCTTTTTTGGTAGATAGTAAGTTATTACTTTTTCTGTAATGTTTTATGATTTAACCAGTTAGGATTCACTAGTTTCTGCTGAGTTAAATAATCTTTTAAATTACTGAATTAAGCTAACTTTTTATGCATCTTTCACGTATTACAAAAACACATAGTTTTGTAAATATATTATGATGACACAGTATGTTAAAGTTATAAGATTGTTAACCCGTTGATCAGTTGTAACATAAAAAAAATAAGTTTTCTTGAAATCTAAAAGCTGTGTGTTTAAAAATTTAGCTTGTTTCATTAAAAATACTTTAAATACACACTGCTTTGGATATGTGAGCAAGAACGTCAGGTTTTATAAAAGACAACTATTTAAAAGATTAATAAATTCTTCGATTAATAAATTCTGGACATGAAAGAAAAAAATATCCACATTTGGAAACCAAAATATTAGATCATTACACTTGTTTACATCTGCTGTTTTGCAGCGCATACACACTGCTAACTGCTAATGCATACTAAATACTGCTATGCATAATACATACCCTAAAAATAGATGAGTGGAATACTAATATGTGATAGGGGCTAGCAATGGTGGGAGTTAATTGCAGTCATAATGTTTACAGCACATAGAATTAATGATATCTTACTGAGAGTAATTGTGCCTGTTTTGGCCTGAAAATGTGATGAAAACAATTGCTTTAGTTCTTCTCACAAAAGAGAAACCAGTTGAGTGTGTGATGGTTAGGGCTTTCATCAGACCTGCCTGATACACACATCAATGAGCTAGGTCCTCTGGGGCTAAGGACAGGCAATAATTAATCTTCCTTGACATCATCATCCTCAGTGTCACCTAGCAACTATCCACTTACAGAAGCGCGACAGGGACAGCCCAGAACGGGGGCGCTAGTTGGCTACAATCAGTGATGTCAATCTGGAGCTGCTATAAAACATCTCTTCTCATTTTTATCTCATGAAATTTACAAGATGTTTACAATGTGATATATATACACGGTATATATAAACCACAATTATGTTTGTGAAAGGCAGAGTTATGGTTAAAAAGACAGTAAACCCTCTTTAAAATCCAGGGTTTAACATACCAGGTCAAATGTATTTTTTGAACAAATCTAATCCTGGTTATGCAAAAAAGACACATCAGCTTCATTATGCATTACACAAAGAATAAGTGGAAATGGAAAAGCTGAGTAGGAAAATAAAATACCCTCCCAATGGGCCTTCAAGGGACTTAACAAGTTAAGTAGCATCTGCTATTCATTGGACTCTACTAACTGATTATCAGGGAAGGTTACTATTTTTATAAGAGAAGGAGATTTACCGTTTTCTGGTTTGGGTAATATGGATGTGCTTTAGCTAATAATTAAGGAGGACAGAGATTAGTGATGCCCTTAGAGAAAAAAACAAACACTACTTCACCATTCCATAATGAGCTGAGAACAAAACATAATAAACACAGTAAACAAGGTTACCGTATTCATCCCACAGCAAGAAATCTGCCATATCTACATGATGAATGCAACAATGATCCCAAACAAAGCAGAACATTTGAAACAGAATGGATACAGAAAACAAATGATCAAAATTCACACTTGACCGATTTAAAAGATTGTAATGAGACCTTAAATAAATAAAACATAAAATAATATCTACAAGAACCAATGCTAAGGAAGAAATTGCTTAAAACAGTGTCCCTACTAACAATCATTATAATCTAAAAAGAAAAGGCAGCAAAAACTGAATCGATTCAATTGTTTACCCAACTTAATTGATGAAAGTTTTTAGCTTACTAACTTCAAAAATTAAGTTGATTTAACTGTCTAATTAAAGCGATTTATTTAAGTTGGAGCAGCATTCTCTGTTTACTGTACTGCTGAAGGTGATTCTGAAACCAACAGGATCATTGCATTTAATTAAACATTTTAACACACTGCTTTTATTTTCTGATACATTGTTTTAAACAATTACAGAATGTGGTAAAAACTAGAGTAATATGTGTTTTTTTATGCATTTTAACCCACCAATTAAATCGTACACTCTTGAAATTAAACATACCACTAGAGTTTAGCAACAAAATATGCATTGTTCATTCTCCTGATATTCAACTACATATTACTTCTTTCATTTCCATTAATATCAACATGCATGAATGTTTTCGAGTCCCCCTCCACGGAGTTAAATGTTCAGGGAACGCAGGCGACGTTGACACAAAGCACGTCCCAAACATTCGTTTGTTTTCTGTTTAAGCAAATCCATCTTCTGGAGGGAAAATTAAAGCAAAGGCAGCACTTAAATAACTTTCATTAAATGTTGATGGACTCTCTGAGCACCACCAATCACCTGACCAGATAAAAAGACAAGCAATAGTCTTTTGTTTAAATGTCTACGTGTATAGCAAAAAAAAGCGTGACCAGCCAGGGAATATTACTCAGACTGACATGCCGGGAACGTCTGCTTGCAGGGAAGCACAGCCTAACTAGTATTTTCTGCCTCAGTAACAGGCAAGATTAAGTTGTCAAATAAATATCACAGCTTTTTTTTTTTTTTTATCCACTTTATACAACACACCACAATCTTAAACATGTACAAACTTATATCCAGCTGCTGCCAACCCCAGGTAAAAAGAGTCAAGACTTTCCTTATCAGAAGAAATGCTAATTTTGCAATGCTATGTGGCACAGGGTACCATCTATATATATATATATATATATATATATATATAAGGTTTTTGACATGTTGCATTACCCTGTCAGATGTGGCCATCAAAAGATGGGTGCACCATAGTCATAAGGATGTGCCATACTCGAGTATGGCTTTTAAATCATATTTAAAAGGCACTATGGGGTCAGAATTGTGCAAAGAAAAGTGAAGATGAGTGTATGTTTTCAGATTGAACAATATGGCTTTTAATTCCAGTGTTACCCCCACCAACTGTGGTATGTGATGAATCTAGTTACCTCAGTGAGGCAACTAGACTCACCCCACCCTTTGCACAGATCGGACATTCTAAAGAGATCAAACAATTGGAAGCTGCAGATGGAAGGGCGCTCAGGTAAGAGACAGTGCCTTCTGCGTGTTTACCGCTGGAAAATTGGGGAATAACAGCCTGTCATACAGGAACACATCAGCCTTTGTTAAAGAAATTACTTTGCTCTTCACCCAGCTCTCTGATGCTCGGCCTCATGCACAAATTGTCCATTTGGCGAGTGCAGTCTAAATGGAACTGCGTCTATGCCATGTTGCTCCGGCACAGCACAAAGAAACCGGGGCAGATAGGAATCCAATTATCCCAGGCATATAATGGATGTCTCATTTAAGATGTGTGGCTGTTGCCGCAGTAATGGCAATGGCACAATTTTCCGAAAGCCAGTCTCTATCAAGTGCATCATGGTCTGTTCAACACTAACTCATATACGTCCTTGTAGTGTGAGCTGTCAAACGCCAAAGATCATAATAAATCTTTTGAAGGGTCAAGAAAAAAAAAAAGGTTTAAGATGGAGTGTTTACTCACATGTAGCGTAGATGTGGGTTCTGAGCAAACGCTCGAGGCTGGATCACCCTCAGATTACAATTCATGATGGTCCTGAGGAGAAAGAGATAAAGTACAAAAAATTATTCTTTGAATTTCCTTTTTCTTAAACATATTTAACTTGAAGCACATTTTCTCCTTATGGCACAATCATTCAAACGGCAGGAGGGCAGCTGGATTCCTCATCTCTTATCTGGATTTTCTTTTTTCATTTTGGTCTGTTTTCATTTTCTTCTCTATCTTCAAAAGTACTGCTTTAATTAATACAGTAGTATATATACATGGGGGTCTAATTAAAAGATAAAGACATATTAATGATTGTCAATTAGATGACATGCATGCTTTATTCAGCTGTAATGTAAATGTAGCTAGAGAGAACCGTTCGGTGTTTTTCTTCCTCACATAAGCTCAGTCTGCATGAATATTTTAAGTTGATCTGCACATAATACTGCTGGAGAGATTTCTAGACTTTATATTGGACAAGAGAACAAGGAGCTCCTTTAATTTTTCAAACTAAAATTAACAAATATATTTGATAAAGCTATTTTTGATTTTTTTTTTCACAGCTGTTGATCCTATTTGATACTTGGTGAACCAGTGGCATATGGCCAATAGAGGACATTAACCTATGACCTTTATTAAAGACATAAAAAAAGTGAAATTATAAAACATTTTTTTTTAGATGTGCAAGAGAAACATTTAATCTTTAATGACAAGTAAAGTTATTTAGTTCATCGTCGTATAGGTGATGGATTTTCGCCCTGGGGTGTTTGCCCATGGACTCTCGTTAAAAGTTGTGCATGCAAAAAAATAGGACCATCCTAAAAGCTAAGAGCAACTTTATCTGCAAACCACCTATGGCCTGTTATAAAGTGCAGCTGATTGACAGGTTTATATCATTATTTAGCTACAGGGCTTGGCTAACTGTATGAAGTGAGGCTAGCGCTTTATTCTGCTTTCCCCACCTCCTTTTTCAAACGTCACAGTCTGACCCAGCATGGATAAAGACATGAAGGACTAGTTTAAAGCACTTTTTTTTGGCATTCATATAAATATACTGATGTGATACCTTAGTATACATTTGATTGATTTTTGACATACAGTACATCTATTTTGAAGTTATAGCCCCCCCTGGAGAAAACTCTACCAGCCGCCACTGTAGTAAAGCAATGCTATTTTTTATTTTTTTTTACAAAATCATCCCATTACTAATTCTTTTAAAAATTGTATTTTTGTTTGTTTGTTTGTTTGTTTAATGTGTAAACTAACAAAATAAACTCTACACTATTTGCACCCTGTAGGGCTGAGGACCAGAGTAAAATCCAATTGGAGGAACCTTTTGATGCAATATTTGCTAACTTTTGTATCCTCCATATGAACTGAGTTATATTTCTTGTCAGAGGAGACGCTTCACTTTGTGCAAACTTGTATAGTAGAGAGATAGTAATGAAATTAAACTAATCCTCAATCTGCCCAAAGAGCCCAAATGGAATTCCCCGAGGAGCTCCTAGAATACCCACTGCCGCAGTACGGGAAGCACTGTTCTGAATTACAATTGTAATGACTTCTAATCTTGTAATCACAGATGCCTCATTCCAAAGAAGTCCTTGACATCTCTGACATCACTGAGCGCCTCATAAAGCACTGAGCTGATTACACCCAGCTGTTGGTGCCAATTACCTTCCCAAAATCCCATCATGCCGTTGTGGTATTTGGTGGAGATTTGCCGTCACACAAACGTTCCAGAGGTCATCAGCGATTTTTATGGAGTGCCTCTGAGTACATTCTGTAGCAAAAATGTTAACCTGTGTAACTAACTTATGTCTTCAAGAAAAAAGGCTCAAGAACCTCTACAGTTTACCCTTTACTGCTAATAAGGAAGTTGGGTATGATGAATAATCCATGTTAATTTAAGACATATTTTTTACAATTTGCATGAAAAATTAGATGTTAAATTGTTTTAAAGGTCTGTGGAATATATTTGCCTAAAGAAGGGTGGGAATTTCTGGATGCCGAATTTCGGTCCTGATGAAAAATGCGTTTAGAAGCAGATTAGATATGGTTACTAGTCTGAAGGGTTCCCAACAATTCAAGGTCTTAGTGTGTCCAGTAGTATTGCTCCTGCAGTTTGAGGTCGCTTTATTAGAATGCAAAAAAAGGTGTTAGAGTTAACATACTGTCAATAATATATAGAAAAACTGAATTAGTCTTTTTTTTTGTAAGTTTTGTTTCCATATTGTTTTACATAAAATGGACGATAAAATC
>NW_015150654.1:334898-361942 GCF_000732505.1 Cyprinodon variegatus
TAAATTTCTGTTAAATTAAAGCTATTTTCAAATACCATTGTTACTCTTTGTTGACAAGTAAACTTTTATACTACCCTGTTCTGAATCAAGGGTGAAATAAATTTTGGATTGAACTAGATTGTACCTAAATAAAGCAGAATCTCTAAATGCCCTTAGATTACACTTGTTGGTTAATGATTGAAAAAAAGCCAAATTTTCTCTATCTCTAATAAAAATAAGATCTATATGGAGCGTGGAATACAATCAAAATATCACATCATTTTTGACTATTATGAAGGTATATAACTATGAACATTACTGTATAGAGAGTGGGATGGCAGAATTAACACAAAGCCATTAAACAGTCAGCATATGTGGGAAGAGTGTGGAAAGCACAAGGTGGTGACCTCCTAAAGCTGTAGAAGATCTGTGCATCTGTTTGGCCATTACAGTGAGAACAAGGCCTGGTTTTTATTAAGCGAGGACATTTTCCTCATCCTCAAGGGCTATTTTGCCAAGGGTTAGGTTTAGGACTTTGGTGTATATTGAGATCAAATTAGGGTTGGGATGAGGTAAACAGTGGTACTATTAGGTTTATCCAGATATCCCAAGCGCTATATTAATATGATTACATTTATAGGAGCAAAACATGCGGAATGAATGCTTAATTTAATATGACATAATTAAAACTCACCATCAGCATCAATCACAAATGTGTCTGCCCAAACCTTTTCTTTTTGTTGTGGGTTTTCGTAATAGGTATAGTTAGGATCATACTAAATTGGTTTGTTTTCTACTTCCAAACTCAGCATCTCTTCATCCATGCCTGCTATAGGAGGTTTCTTTTTAAGTTGTGAGAGGCGCTCTTGGAAGGACTGGATTTGATTAAACTTTTAAGCCTCCCAGTTTAATATAAATATTTTGATTGAGATGACAAAGCTTCCTTATGTGCCAATACTTTCCATCCAATAATTTAATTAAACACTATTAGTTTTGGGGAATATGTAAGAATTATGTTCAAATTTGTAGTTACCGATCTGTCAATAACCGTATTCTAATTTGACAAACAGGAACTTCTGGAAAAATATAGTTTGGCTCCATATTTTGACGGTGAAGGATGGAGAAGACGTACGTAGACGGTGACGTTCAGGGGAGTAGCGTGGATGTGGAACAGTTGTCATCAATTAACATGACTGCAAAAGTGCCCTGCACGACGTACATGTGGAAGGCATGGTGTCTGCGGGTTAGGGTTGTTGTCAGGTTTAGGGCAAAGAGAGGGTTGAAAATGACTAGAAAACAATGGAAGTCACCAGCACTCAAAACATGGTCCTCACTACACAAAGCGATGTGGGAGTGTGTGTGTTGAAGCTGCCTTAGATGAACATTGTTGGAGTAAAGTGATCTATGACCCAAACTGAAACTTAAGCAAAAAAAAAAGTAAAGAAAGGAGCTACAGAAGCTGATGTCAGATTGGATGTAACATTGCTAGAGTGTGTGTAGTCATATCTAAACCAGTTCTGTTTGTTGGATGCCCCTGAAACTAGAAAAGTCAAAGGTAAGTTTTTAGTCCTCAAGGGTTTTTGGCATTACGACGGTCTGACAGACTTAAAAAAAAAAAAAGGATCTGAGAGAGAGTTTAGCATCTGGTCATTTAACAACACAATTTGCCCCTTGTTTAACTTGCTTAAATCTTTACATTTTCCTGCTGTTAAAATATACTCGTGGAGGGTAAAATCCTGACTTCCTGTTTTACTGTCTATACCACCCACCTCCAGTTGCCATAATGACAAAATCATTTCTTATCGCAGTTCCAGGGGTAAGAGAAAATTTGAAAAAATTCAAAGAGAGATTTTGATATTTATCTGATATAAATCAATTTAAAATAACGTCCATTTCTAGCATCCTTGTTATAACTTTCCTTTAAGTAGCCCTTTCTTCAAGTTATTAAAATAATGCCTTAAGAGTAGGTCCACAAAAACTTCTTAAATCATAATGTGACTACAATTTTACTAGGTGGATACAGCCCAATATAATTTCCCCTTTTGTATTTTTAAATAAATATTATAGTTAGGTTTAATCAAAAAATCTACTAGAACAGCCTTTCTACATGAAGATAACATTTTGAGTTAAGCTGCTAGCATTTCAACTCCAAATAGGGTTTGATATCGGAGCAATAATGTTGAAAATAAACGAATCAATAACAATCATGTTAGCTCTGCAGATGGTTGGGTATAATTTGCCTCGTGTTGAAACGTAATATCTGTCTTGTATTCTAAAGATCTGCTCATTGTATAACAGGGGCAACTTTTTTTTCATTTTCATTTTACTGCCATAAAGACGCTGATGAGGAGGTTGAAAGTAAAACGAGCTGACAGTAACTCTTTCCAGCTTCGTTCTTCTGCACTGCTTACAGCCCAGAAAGGCAGCATCACAACAGGCTTGTGGAGGTGCGCCGCGTCCCCAGGATGAGGCAGCAGAGGGAGTCAGCGGTAATGAGAAAAATGCTAATTTAGTGGTGGAGATATTGCACTTGGCCTCCCTGATGAGGGATCAGGGGAGAGGCCAGCTCTGACTGTGGAGGGCAGAGAAGAAGATGGTTCTTAAAGTGTGTGTGTGTGGGTATGTGTGTGTGTTTGTGGTGGGCGTGGGGGAGATTAACTGGAAGAAGAGGTCTGAAAAGCAAGCTCCTGGAAACAGTGGCAATTGTGGATGCGAAGCAAGAAAGCAGCATCACCTGTCTTAAAAGTTAAAGGATTAGACATGAAGAGCCTTAACGTCTCTAGGCATCCTTGATTTAATTTCCACTCCTTCCTTTTAGCATTATTTGATCAGCTGCTACCCAAAGCAGAAGGGCTTCTCCCCCAGTGTTCCACTGGCATGAATTAGGGGCTCTTTTAAACTTCAGCTCATGTTAGCAACAGCAATACCCCTTTAGCTTAACCAAAATATTCATTTTCTCCTTATTATTAGTTTTTGAACATTGTATTTATCCAAATTAAATCATAACTTAATTATCTGTTTTGTATAAGTATGTTTATCATGTAACTCCGTAAAAATTCAAAAAATATCCACTGGACTTGGTTTCCAAGATTTGAAGACGTTTCGCCACCTATCCAGGAAGCTTTCTCAAACCAAGTCCAGTGGATATTTTTTGAATTGTTACGGAATGACTATGACCTGGATGACTGAGAACCTTCATCAGCATATTTATCATGTAACAGTTCCAATTCCAAAATAGATTGTTGTATGGGAAGTTAATGCCTTTATTTATTTATTTATTGTTTTTTATAGATAGCAGTTAAATGTGACATAAGTACAGTATATGTACTTAGTTTATCTCAAAATAACCCCCAGTGTAACCAAATGCCATGAGAAATCATCTATGTAGAAAATTTCTACTTGTATGTTGCTTAGTCAGTAAAATAATAGATTTTCTGTGGGAGGCCTGAGGGGTTTGTTAGAGAACAGCAGTGGACAAACAGCTTCATAAAGAAAGAAAGCAGAAAGGCCACATTAGAGCAGGGTTAGGTCGCGAGACACGAACCTATGTTTTGATCTTCTCACGGTAAAATTCAAGCAAACACTTAAAGGCTGAAGGAATATTGTCAAAACTGCAAAACTACCTAAAGGTGTTTGCATAACTAAGTCCAGGCAAGGAAGGCCCGGCCAAGAGGCCCATAGTGATTCTACGGAAACTGCATGTGTCCACAGTTCAAGCATGAAAATTTGATAAAAAAAGTAATATGAAATCCAAAAATCTTTATGAAAGAGTTTAATTTAAATAAAGTAACAGGACCATTTTCAAGAATTCAGATAGGAAACAAAGGAGACCAGTGGAAGAAAAAGCTTTGATCAGATGAAACTGAACTTCTTCACCAGATTATTCCCAAAACTTTTTAAAAGTTAAAAAAACAAAACACTGGACTTTGTTTTCCAAGTTTCAAGATGTTTCGCCACCCATCCAGGAAGCTTTCTCAATTCAAAATGTCTGGTGTAGCTTTTGAGTTCCATGCTTGGAGGAGCTGGTGGACTGGTGCAGAAATAAAAGCTTGGGCCTCAACATGGAGAAGACGAAGGAGATCATCTTGGATTTCAGGAAGAACTGGCCTATCCATGCTCCACTGGTCATCAACAGCTCAGCAGTAGAGGTGGTCAGCAGCACCAAATTCCTGGGGGTGCACATCACAGACACCCTCACCTGGACTTTAAACATCACCTCACTGGTCAAAAGGGCACAGAAGTGCACGTACTTCCTGTAGAGGATGAGAAGAGCCCACCTGCCCCCACCCATCCTCACCACCCTCTACAGAAGCACCATAGAGAGCGTTCTGACCAGCTGTCTCACAGTGTGGTGTGGAGGCTGCAGCACCTCAGACTGGAAGAAAGTGAGAAGAGTGGTGAGAACAGCAGCGAGGATCATCGGGGCTCCTCTTCCCTCCATTAAAGACATTTCATTTCATTTCCAGTGCTGTGTGTCCCAAGCCCATAAACCGTGACCCCTCACACCCCCACCATGGACTGTTCTCCATGCTGCCCTCTGGGAAGAGGCTTTGCAGCATTCCATGCAGGTTCCAGCAGATTCTGCAACAGCTTCTTCCCTACCACCATCAGACTGCTGAACTGTTGAGCAAACTCTAAATCATGACACAGACTCTGCATCACACTGATAACATCAAACTAAAAATACTGCATATTTGCACCATATATATTTATGCTTTGAACTTCCAAATATCAATGTGTTTCCTCCCACACTGTTTACATTTGATCACTGCTGCACTTTAAGGAATTGAAATGTTAATTCACTCCCTGAAAAGCTGTACTAAATGAAATTTTGTTTTGTATACACTGAATACAACATAACAATAAATCGAAATAATAATAATAATAGAATAAATAGAATGGCAGAAACAAAAAAAACAGGTCCGTCGTTTTTGGCCTTCAATACCCGATACTGGCCCTTGCCTCTGAAAAGGGAGTTGTTAGAGTTGTTGTTGGCCTGGCTGACATGGCGAGCTGTTTTTCGGTCCCCTGCACAATCCGATGAGGATTTTGATAGTGGGAAGGGATCAACCATTGTTGCATTGAAGGTTTTTGAAAGCTTAAACCTCTGTTTAAGGTTGGTTTTTCTCTCTTAACATAAATTACTTCCTTCACACCGCTCTCAAACCACGTCTTCTTTGTCCAAAATGTGAACATTTTGGTTCTCAAACAAGTGTTCTTTGTCCTTAAGGTGTAAGTGGACAGCAGAGTCTTGTCCATAGGAGGTAGGTCTCCTGTGTTGAGCAATCCGTCTGTGGAGAGGTTGTTTGGCTTCTTAAAGATCAGAGGATTCCTCACTGCACCGAACTGCATACACCACTCCTCTCATCTGGGGTTTTGCCTTTACGATGCATCAGTCTTTGTCTCAGGGTCTTGTCTGGTTTGAAATGAATCAAAATCCCAGTACATTTCAAAGTTTCCAGTGTTTTGTTTTTAAACTTATAATTTTGTTGGAATAACTATGACCTGGATGACTGAGAATCTTAACCAGCATACAGCAGATTCTGTTTTGCAACCTCCCCAAATTGAAACGTAATGGCAGCTCCCTCCTGTATGGATACTTCTCATCACTAAGGTAGATGGTCAATTGTTGGGATTATAGATGGTGCTAAATACAGAGTACTCCTCGAAAAAAATATCTTTTAAAGCTTGAAAAAGACTTGAAACTTAAGTAGAGGCTTATGTTTTTGCAAAATGTTGACCCTTAACTAAATCAATTTGGCAATCTCTGGCAAGGCCTAAAACTATACTCTGTGTTTTCAGACATCACCCTTCCAAACTAAGAGAGCTTGAATTACTTTGTAAAAAAGGGATTGTAGATGAATTCTGTGGATTATCAGAGCTGTTAGCAACATAGTCTAGACAAATTTTCAGCTGTGTATCAAAAAAGTTTCCTCATTTACTTGAAAAGGCTGAACCCAAATACACACCTCACTTTTTACTTGCTAAGTTTTCTGAAAGCCATGTGTCTTTCTTCATCTACTCCACAAATATCTACTTCTCTGTGGAAGTCCTTCACATAAAATCCCAAACAAATACACTGAAGACCAACCACTGTGCACATTCTATCTCCCAATCCAGACTGTAGTGCTTGAATAACATCGAAGTGTCGGTTTTTCCCCCTGTATAAACACCACCCTAAACCTCCTTCCCCACAAGATAAAAGCATCAACACTCACAGTCTCTGTAGTCCGGTGTAGAGCTCCATATCGACGTCTCTCAGAGTTTGCAATCCCGTCCAGTTCTCTATGTGTCTGCAAACAACAAGAAAAGAGGATCGTAAATGAGACATACCTTCTCATCTGAGACAGAAAAAAAAACAACCAAGAGAAAATGATGGGGAAAAACAGTTTTTCAAAGTCCCCCGCTGTAAATTAACTGGCTGCGTTTTGTCAAAAGTTTTTAAATCCATATTCATTTATACTGCAATAATTGGAACAGCTCTGACAGAGTGCTCTCTGCTGCCCTCTGATAGATTTAATTGCCAACAGGCAGCTTCTGAAGCTTAATCTATGTACGGGGAAATAGGGGGTGGGGGTGGACCAAATAAACACTGCAGATGGCTTTACTTCTGTTAACAATGTCAAATTCCATAGTAAAACTCTTTCTGTATATCTGGATAAGGAAAGCGCAGTTCATGCCTATAAATTAGCTCCTGGGAAAAGGCCATTTTGAATAAAGCGTTTGGTATGGTTCTAAGAGGACAGAATGCAACAGTCCCATTGCCTTTCATAATGCTGGAATAAATAAGGAGATAAAAAGGAACATATCAAAATGGTTTATGGTTTTGGAAGAAAGAGGAAAATGTGATGGAAAGCTTAAGGTTAACGTAATCTTAAATTTAAATCAAAGGCGGGATCATAATGCTCAGTATATAACATCATTACTGCTAAGTTGAACTTCACTGACTGTATAAATCCTAACCTTAGAGGCACTTAAACAATCTATTTAAAGAAGATAAAAAGGTATGCAAAGTTTATATTTATCATGATCCTTCTTGACTCCTTAGTAGAGTTGCACATGATAAAAGATCATGAAAAAGACCTAATATGCATATTATACAGCAACGGCTAAAATTTAGGCTTTAATCAAAATTTTAAAGATACAATTCCCACAAAAGTTCTAATTCATAAAGGCCATCTTTTGAGTGTGTCACGTTCACATGACACTTATTGATATAATGTCTTAGTTAGTAAAATTATGCTCCAAATATTCATGAGAATAGAAGACTTCACATACATAATAATCCACCAAAGTTCTGTGTTCTAACACAATGAAACTGCAATAAATTCAAAAACAAAAATTCTAAAACAGAAAAAAAATAGATATGTATCAGGTGCAAATCATTTTAAAATAACAAAAAATTATCGGTTGGAAAGATGTTACTGTTAAACTTTTGATATGTTTATTTGAGCACCAGAAAAGTAGTTTTGTCTCTGTGAAAATGGAAAACATTCTTTTGCACATGTAACCTTCTGCACCAAGTACATGGTGTGATGAATAATCACGTTGTATGTTTTACTACAACACCAGTTTAAAGGAGCTAAGGATGAGAGTATTTGAACTTCTGCTCAGCATTTTTTATCTAAAAAGGGTTTTTACAAAGTACCAATCATGCGAGTATCTTATCTGACAATAAGGCTAAATTGCTTTTGTGTCCTTCCAGCACCACAGATGCTTTTATAGTTCTTGAAATCTTTTTGAAGGTTCTGGATCCACTCAAGTGTAATGAGATCAGAAAGTAAAAACGAATTGTAGATGCACAGATTAGGAGTGATCTTTATACAGGAATAAAGAAGAAATGGATGCTTCCAGTTAATTCTCTGCTATACCAAATTAAGAAAATGCTGAGGTACAAAGATATTAATTACTTAATCAGTAGTAAACAATATGATCAAAGCTAGTGTTATGCATATGCTTACAGGGTGGAATGTTTTTTTTTTTTTTTTTTTTTTTTTATCCCATGACATGGACAATAATACTTTCACTGAAGGCACATTAATAGCTGACCCAGCAGAACACATTGAATAAAATGGTTTGGCAACTCTAAGTGTCTCACACTGGCAGTGACAGTTCTGCTGTTGTGATCATTTTCAAAGAGGTAGTGTGGTGGGGGGTGTCTAAAGATTCTCAAGGGGCAATGCACAGTCCACCTGTAAGCAGAAAAGGCTGATAAATCTCACTAGGATTTATTCATTGACAGTAGTTGCTGTTCTACAGCAGACATGCTGAGGGAGGCTAAGATCAGAGGAGGGATCATCGTCCACACCCTGAGCTGCCTTCTGCTGAAAACTGGAGATCTAATCAGCAAACTTAAGATTCAAAGCATGTATTATGCATATCAAATGCACTGTTCCCATACTGTCATGTGATATAGTTTTGTTTTGATTTCACATGGTGGTTCTATTCATGTGAAAGCATGGTTTCTTTTGACAAAAAAAAAAGAAAAAAGAGGTACTTCAGTCTCCAACACATAAACAATATTGTTAGTGACAATTCAAAAGAGCAAATTATGGTTTGTCCAATCAGGCTACAAAAATTTGGCCAGACTTCAAAATTCCTAATATTATGAACAATGAATGACAATGTTAGCTGAACAATCTGAACCCCAGGGAGATGCAAATGAATTTGGAAATATTCAGTTTGATCTTGCTCCTGTTATAACAGCTATGTCGCTCTGAACCAGCTTCACCTTTTCTCAGTAGTATACTCAGTAGTATATTTACCTCTGACAGTGCTTCAAATGACATTCTGTACTTGTTTTCTCTTTTCTTTTAAAAAGTCCAGGAAATGTTTTCTGTGGCACAGGTCAGGTCAGGTCAGGTAACTCAGCCAGATTGCCCTCATGTTTTTGGATTTTCAAGCAAGTCTTGTAAAGAGATAATCCCAAATTCATTACTTAGGTGAAGGGTTGGGTTGGTAGTACCTCTGTTTCTGCCACAAACCCTCCCACTGAGAATAATCACAAAGAAGGACCTTTCCTATTATCTGCTGTGAAATGCTGTTGGCTGATTTATCCATGCAAAGAGGGGTTAAAGTAAAATTTGTGTGGTTCTTCCTCATCTTCGTCCTTTGACCTTTTTAGGTTCTGGTCAATCAATCAAATCAATCTAAATGTTTAGTGTAAAAAGTGTTTAACATACCGTAAGGTAACCAAAGTGCTACAAAAGGTTCTAGAGAACTTCTTCGACTAAGTAATGGAGCTATCTCCCATATGACATGTACAAGATGTGCTTCAATTTATTTCCACTAACACAACCCCCCAAAGACAGACCATTCAATAAAAAAAAAAATTAAAAAAAATCAATATTCTTAATGGAAAAACTGCAGTTCAGGTTTGATTAGTCAAAATATTTTACCTTTAATAAGAGTTTGAGAAATCACCCTTCATATTCCTTTGAAAATAAGGAAATAGTCTTTTAAGTTCGCTCTGATTGGACACCAAGTATTACCATAGCTTTTTTGCTGTACTTACACAAAGATCTACATTCGCCTCTCAGAGGAGTTTCTTCTTCTTCTTTTTCATCACAGCTCAGCTTTTACATTTTTTTTCGTTTTATGTTATTCAGACATTTGGGTTTTAAGTTTTCATTTTACTTTTACTTGTTTATGCCAGCGTCCCACCCAAATCCCACGACTATAAAACGACAACTATAAAGACATGCTTTATATCATAATGAGGTGTTAAACCAGATTTTCAGTTAATTGATCATCTTTGTATATGTGAGTAGGTGTTTCCAGATTTATTTATTTATGCATGGTTAAAATCCCTGATCAAATTTTACCAAAACATTCTGACTCTCAAAATCTTTTAGGTATATTCTAAAACAAAGGTATTACAGTACACCTTTGAGATGTATCTTTGCTTTAACAGACCAAAGTCAAATAATCTGGTCATTGGCAGGACTCTGGAGAATGACTGCATACTCAGGAGGCAATTCTGCAATTAGGCACATCTAAAACATGCTGGGCACCAAATTGCGATGACTGGGATTGGATCCTGCCACCAAAAGATAAAGCTTTCTATGTTTTGGGGAGGAAAACTAACAAGAAAACCAAGAACTGAAGACTTTGTGCAATATTGTTTCTACAAATGAATCCGCATTGAATAATCATGTTCATGAAAGTGATACATTGCAAAAGTTCTGAAATTTTAGGAAATGAAATATAGTTTAAAAATCCATCAGAACAGTTTTGCTTACTTTCCAGTTATGTGTGCCAAAAATGTGCTTAATTCAAATCAGTATTGAGCAGAAAACAGATAACTACAGTAGTCAGAGTTAGAAGTTGCCTCATCAAAAAGATAACTGAGTTAGCAACTAAGTTAATGCCAGATCAACTAGTTGCACAGCAAAGTAATAATACAGTTCCTTTTTTTATTTCAATTCAATTCAGTTTATTTATATAGCGCCAATTCACAACAAGCATCATCTCAAGGCACTTTACAGTTCAAAAGATCATACAGCCAGATTGATTCTAAGTTTTCTATCTAAGGAAAACCAGTTGTTGCATCGACTCATTGACCTGAAGGCAATTCCTCACACTAAGCATGCAGGTAGTGACAGTGGAGAGGAAAAACTCCTTTTTAACATAAAGAAACCTCCATTAGAACCAGGCTCAGTGTGAGCGGCCATCTGCTGAGGCCGACTGGGGTTCAAGGAGACAGAAGCAGAGATACAAAAAGCAACTGTAAAAGGCGGCCCCTTCCAGGAAACACACAGTCATCTCAGTCATGGCAACAGCAAATAAGCTTTTGTTTAGTTTTCCTTCAGCCCAACTGCCTCGAATGCTACCCTGTTTGTTGTTCCTTTTCATTGATAAAAAAAATGAAGTTCAATGATTTTTCTGTTTCCTTTACATTTCAATCAAATCATAAAAACTATTTTGTTAAAAGCAGGTGTGGAAACTCCATTTCCAGGAAGTAAAAAGCCTGTACAGAGATTAATTCCTAGTATCATTTGCAATTAAAGCTTCACAACATAGACAAAGCTAATCACCTGGGTAAGTGAAGATGGTGAAGAAAACCGAAGCAGGGTTTTTACTTTCTAGACCTGGATTATTCACCTCTGGTTAAAGGCTTTAATTCAAATAAACCAAAATAAATGCATCGAGTGCTTGACTTCATAGGATTGTTAGGTTTATTAGCATTAATGCTTATAAAGCAACAAAAAACAAATACAAAAGTATATGTTAGAATTAAACAGAAGAAAAGAAGAAGAAAAACAAACAAAAGCTAAAAAATATAAATACATTTTTTACTTTCAGTATTAGAGTGCAAAAAAAAGAAAATATACATTGTTAGTTAATTCAGTAAAACTGAATTATTTTCTTGGAAAAGCATTTGGTTGTCGGTGGTGCTAACATATTGAGATGATGTGATGGGCTCTTTTAAATTAGAGTTGCTAGTAACATGGATATCACAAGAACTTTTAGCCTTTGACTCCAACATGAGCTTCCAGTTTAGGGAAGCGCTCATTAAATCTACTGGGACCTTCATCATTCCCTTACATCTCTTTTCTCTGTATTTCTGAGCAACCAATGGCGGCTCAGCACCCACCCACATTATGGCTCCTCAGCCAATCAGGGTCACATATGCCTCTGCTTAAGGGATCCATGTTAAATTGTAAGTAACCTAATGGCACTACTAGTAAAAGGAAAGTAATTAGTTAGATTACAAGGTCAACAAAAAAAATAAAATTTTTACTAATATAATTATTATCCAAGCTTTTTACTCTAACACTGATTCAAAGTAATAATAAGTCATAAGTAATATCAAACCAATCAAGATCACTAACCGGACAGTCGGCTGCTTTTTCAATAAATTTAACATTTGCAAAGAGCAATCTCAATGATTTCTTATTTCTCATCAAGTTTTTCTATACATTTGCAGATCAATGGAAGCTGCAGCACCATAAAACTAAAAAGTGCAATAAAGAAAACAGAAAGCAGACAATGAACAGGCCTTATCATTAAGATTCATTGTGGATTTTATTGAATTAAAGATCATATCAGAGGTTTTGACTAAAAAAACAGAAGAAACGAGGAGAAAGAAATGGAAAGAAACCAAAGATAAATTAAGGCCCTGTTCATAATAAATCTTGCCACAGGGCAGCCAGCAGCAGTGATATTAAATGTCATTACTTTCCCTGCTTCTCCACCTTGCTGACTGATGAATTAAATTTAAACAAGTGAAAGGCTGTTTGAATCAAAATATATGAAAGGTCTGTGAAACATTAAGGAAAACCTGAGGAAACAGCCAAATAAAACAAGATTAGCACTATTAAAACCTGTAGATGCAGACCTTGTTGTTGTAAGATGATATTATGGCAATATTTACACCTTCTACAGAGAATGTGATACAACTAGAATTTTAAGTAGTTTCATATTTATTTCTGCAAAGCATTTATGTACAAACTTTCATCCATTGTGACTAAAAATACAAATATAGCAGCTTTCATCAGGCACATTAACCTAAGCTATAAAATAGACCAAATCCCTGATACAATATTACTACATGACTGGAGAAGCATAATTTATGCAAGAGTAGATTTTTACATGCAGGATGGCTTTCTGCTCCATGATACAATTTAACACCATCCTCATTTTCATGAAGCTGCTGTCAACAAACAGCCAGGAGAAAACACACAACGCCTCCCTGTGGACCTGATCACGTTGTCTTCTCAGAGCCCGATTGTCCGCGGCACGCTGAATATGCATGTGGATTAGACTGCTGTGAAAAAATAAACATGAATAACAAAGGTACCAAAGAGCTGAGTCTCTCTCCTGTTTATCCCCAGGTTTCCTCATAGGATGCAGAAAGGAAACAGCAGTAAAGTCAAAATCATTAAAAAAAGGTTTTGGGCTACTTGGGTTTTTGTTGCAGCCATTGGAGCAAATTAGCTTATCCTGATTTCCAATTAACAGGTCAAGACAATTATTAAATTACCTCTACGCTGGAGAGAGTAGTCCTCCAAGAGGGGAGGTTTCGAACAAAAAGAAACATTTTCTTGACAACAGGATTAGAAATTGTCTTCCTGTCATATGTTGGTCTCTTCTGTTATCTGACTCTAAATGATTTGTTCCAGACGCTTTATTTTATGATCCTGTTTTCTTAAAGAGCCTCTTAAATGCATTTCCAGTGATGAGGCCACATTAGTTACTGCTACACAAAAGAAATGATAGCATCAGAACAAAGTGTTCAGGCAGATCCACCAGCCTGCTCTCTCTCAGACACATAGCCTCTGAAATCACAGCCATCTTCCATCTGTTTCAGAAAATGGCCTCCAACAAAGTACATGGCGAACTGGGTGGCATGGTGGTTCAGTGCTGGAGGAAAACACCCTGGAACCAAACAGTAACAGATTCCATCTCAGCAACAGCCATCTGTTATGTTCAAGGGGCCCTGGGCGACACAATGAACCCTTACCTGCTATCTTGTCCTGAGCTTCTGTGAGTGTAATCGACAGAAAAATGGGAGGAAAAAAAAAAAAAAAAAAACGGCAAATCTGTTGTCTTGAATTGTGTGATTCACATAAAATGGCTGAACTACTACTGTATAATATCCATTTTTATTTTTATTTTTTAAACTATCATCTGTAGGCAATGGAATGTTTTGCTGTCTGTTTTTTATCACATTTTTTGGACTCTAGAAAAAGAAAGGGGGGTGGACACGGGAGAGGGGGTACTCTCTACACACATAGTATGTAGCTATGTAAGATCTTCACTATGCNATCACATTTTTTGGACTCTAGAAAAAGAAAGGGGGGTGGACACGGGAGAGGGGGTACTCTCTACACACATAGTATGTAGCTATGTAAGATCTTCACTATGCAACATTTGTGTGACAGAGCTATTACCTATCAGGTAAAAAAAACAACTTGCCTGATGAAGATCTGTGACAAAGAATTATAGGAAGACAAAAAAATTAATCCCAATTTTCCTTTTATACAATTTGGGAGGCTTTTTTTTCCTTGCACTCACCTATTCCAGATATAAATTTGCAAAATGTGTTTGAATTATAGGGGCTGCTCAGTGGAACAGTGGGTAGCACTGCTGCCTTGCACTAAGAAGGTTCTGGGTTCGCTTTTGGCCTGGCGTCTTTCTGCATGGAGTTTGCATTTTCTCCCTGTGCATGCATGGGTTCTCTCTGGGTACTCCGGCTTCCTCCCACAGTCCAAAAACATGACTGTTAGCTTAGCTGGCTTCTCTAAATTCTCCTTAGGTTTGTGTGCATGAATGGTTGTTTGAATTATGCTGGATTCTGCAAAATTACTGTGATACATCTAAAAAATCTCTTCCAAGCCTCCGAACAGTTAACAGGTTCCAATTGTTTCATGAAAATCAAGGAGCATGGAATACCAGTTAAAAAAGCCACCCATGGCAACTCAAGGATTCACAGCTCAGCATATGACCATCTATGGAAAACTCTTTTGACAGGTTAATCTTTAGTTGTGCACTCCACAAATTTGGCTCTTACATGTATGAAAGTGTGACCTTGAAAAAGTTATAAAACATATTTTTTTCATACAACCTAGGCAGATATAGCAAATATGCATCGAAAGGCGCCCTGGTCAGATGGGACTAAATTGAACATTTTTGCAGAGATTGTGTGTTGCAAGGCATGTTGATGACAGCATCATGCTGTGGTTAAACAAGTCAGAACTGCAAGAACACAACCTGAAGTACCAGTGTAAGCTTGTTTTTACACCAAATATCAAACCATGTTTTCCCTTACTGATTAAAAAACAAATAGATATACATGTACATGCATATCTATTATACATGTAAATAAAATACCAACGACAATCAAGTAAACTCTCCTTCTCATTTATGGAAAACATTCCTTTTTACTATCTGCTTTTTGGGGTTTTGTGAATTCGTTTTGTTTGCTGGTGACTAAATTGTAAAATGACATGCTGTTCTGGATCCAAAGATACTGAAAACGTAATCAGTCAGGAAATTACTGAGATCTTTAGGAGACACAATGAGGTATAAAAAGTGAGAAAATCTAGTTAAAGGTATGGCTGACAATTGTAGCAAGGCAGCATCCTGAACCTGAACTGACTACTAGAACAAAAAGGTAGCAGAAAAGAAAAAAGATTGGTTTTAAAAACAGGTCAGCATTGAGTATTCACCCGAATCACACAGAAACCATCCAAACATCTGAGATGCACTATTAAAGGGCCTGAATTCATACAAGTAGAAATAAGACATGACAAGAAACCTGCCAAAGGTGCACAAATTTAGACAATTTCACTGCAAATTAATCTCCAGCACACAAACTGTATGTCTGCCATTTTCCGACGATGGGAACACCTATGCATGCATACACCAAAATGGTCTTACCTTTGCCAGGTTTTTATTTTATCCTATTTTCACAATGGAAAAAAACATTTTGTTAAAAAAAAAAGGTTTCAAAAGCAAAAACAAAAAAAACCCTTTAGTAGCATTAAGTGTTTAATATTAATTGGATACTTTTACTTTCTCCTCAATAGTTGTGAACGAAAATCCAAAGACTCCTCTAAAACCATTATTAAGTTTAGACTTTTATTTTTGGACTACTTTCTTAGCTGCAGCGTTTTAATCAAGTTGCAGTCAGACAATAGAGACCAAGATGATGTTTTCTGAGCCCTTCTGTTGTAACTTGCTACTCTGGGATAATTGTCTTATAATAACTTAATGACAGCTTTGTGTCCATGTGATACGGCTGCATAATAAGCCCAAATCATCAACCCTCCACCATCTTCTAATTGTTCTGTCTCTCTTTCTGTAACAAACTTTCAACCAATAAGCAATAACCAGGCTTCTCCAGCACTTCATGGCGTGCTGAAGAGGAACTTCTAAAACCTTTAGGACAGTAGGCACTGAGGACCAGGGCCGGGGACGAAAATATCTCTCTTCTCTGGTCTCATCTCTTCAAACTACTTGTTCCAGAATGCTTGTAGATGTCTAATTTGTGCTGACATGTCCCTTTTGTACAGGAGACCCTATCTTCTGTAAATAATACCAAGTTAACAAACCTATTTTTTTGATTATCCAATAATGAATTTAACAGTACAGTCTGTTCTTGGCTTGATTTGAACTTTAGAAATTATGAACTTCAAACAGGTCTATCTTATCAATCAATGCTTCCAATAAATATCCAATAAATATTTATGATAGAAAGGAAATAAATAAATAAAAATTGTTTTGAAAATGTCAGAACTCTTTCTAAAATGGCAGTAGGTAATGACTGCTGCTCTATGGTCCTTCCTTGTGTCTTTCTGACTTGGCATTGTCTTAAAACATACCTGTATAACAGCAATGACTCTTAAATACTGTAGTGAGGGATACCATCCAGGGCAGGTGTGTCCAAAGTTGGTTTTCATCCTTTAGACACGCCTCATCTAGGGGTTAATGAAGGCATAATGGCGGTCATAAGAACAGCCTCGCCTCCACAAACCAACACATTGAGGTAACCTGCTTGTATTGATGATAATGTCTCCTAAAGAATAACATTGATAAACTTCAGATAGAATATAAAACTTTATGTAAATGTGATTTCATCATCTATATTTGTGGCTTGATGTTATTTTTGCACATTTTCAAATTTCATGCTCTGTCTTTGATTATAGAGCTAAAACATGCTTTGTCTGCAGATAACAAATACTATTATTTCAACCTTTATTTAATGCAGGGATGTGTTAGCTAAAACCCTTTAACAAGGTTATTAATATTATATATCTCTAAAAATATGAAAATGTTACAACATCCCCATTGTTAGAGTTTATTGTTATAAAATGTTGTTAACTAATGGATTGTGGGAATCTTCAGAGTGATGGTTGGAATGAATTAAGAAAGAAAACAAGTAATTTATTTGACCCAATTTTGTTGTGATGAGAAGAAGTGACATTTGTTTTTATTATTCAAAGGGGTAGAGTGAGAAATTACCAAACTTACTAGTTTTATTGAAAATACATGATGATCAAACACTTTTATGCAAGCACAGTTTGAGGATTGTTAAGGATGAACAATGCAAGGGATGTAATTATTTTTTCCACAAGCAGCATCTCTAATTTTGTCTGATTGTAAAGGAAATGATAATACCAAATATATTTTTTTTATATCATTTAATGTTATGAGTTATTCTATATTTCATTTTTTATTGAGTAAGTCATCAATAAAATTTTCAACTTTTCTTTGTAAATTCATGCATTTTAGAATTTGTGTACTTTATTTTGGCCAAAAGCTTTATTTTTTTTCTTACTTTTTTATAACTTTTTTTTTATTTCTCACTGCTGCTGAAAAATCCCAATAGAAGTCCCAAAGCAGAGTCAGCATGTCAGTCTCACTCTTTTAGTAAGTCAATACAGAAATGGGGAACTTGCCATTAGTAAGTACTAGTCAGGATTGTGACATGACAATGTACTGTGATTAGGTAACAGAAGATATTATTTTTGATGGCACACTTTGACTAAAGACTTCCCTCTGCTGCATGGTGTGCTGTAAGAAAGATACACAACGCTCCAAGGAGCACAAACAGCAAATAGCTCCTGTTTCTTACTAATCTCCTCTGATTCTACCCATTGTTTCCAATGCTTTTGTCTGTCAGTGATTTACGACTTTGTTGGAATGATCTACAATGCTCCAGCTAAAGCTTTAATGGGAAAATGTTTAATAAAATAGAATGTCTCTGGTGTGTTCCTGGGATATTGATCTATACTCTACCTCCCTCTCTGTTTTTATAAAAGGCAAAGGAGCCCTCTTCTGCAGCCCAAACACTTCTGAGGGGGGACGCAGCAGAGGAGCAGCACTCCTCTAGATTAAAACAGCAACCAAACATCAATCAGATAACCTGCTTTTCTTTGTTTTGTTTTTCATGCCTGTTTTGGAGTGTCATTGTAAGAAAAAAATATAATAAAAATAAAATAAGAAGGACAGCGAGGAACAAAAGATAAGAGAAAACAGGAAGGGAGGCTGTTTCCCCTCAGTATTTACTACAGTCTGAAAATAAGTCATCCTCCAAAGCAATCATGAGGAAGATTTGGCATTCAAAGCTTGTAAATTGGAATCAAGCATTACAATCTCTGTGGCTTCACTCGCTGAGACAAACCAACGCCTGTTACCTCTATGCAAATGTAATCACTTGCACAGACAGACAGATGCACCAGCTTCCTTCTTAATGTACGAGCCTATGAAAATATATCCACTGTCCATCTGTTGGTCAGAATGCCAATTATTTACCAGCCTCCAACAACAATGTTAATATTCAAAGCCGAATGTCGGGTGAACAGTTTTTTCACCTTTGTTCCCCTTCCCTGGCTTTTTCATAATGATGCAACAAAAGGCTGCGTGTGAAGGCCTGGGGTTACATTCTGAAAGTTTTCATTTAACCAAGGAAGAAGTTTCAATAACTTTGTCATGAAAGAAGTAAAAACAAATTATTGATAATTGCTATTTTTTCACAGTTGTAATGAGATCTTGATTACATCTGAAAAACCACAAAATATTTCTAATCATCGTAAACCCTTTTTCAAGAAGAAATATTTAAAGATCTGGATCTAAAGGGAAGTATTTCAAAGAGCCTATATCATGCAAAAATAAACTTTTCTGTTATGAATTTCTTTTTTGTTCATATAATGCTATTCCTTCATGCGCAAAGTGGTATTTTGCTTGATCCACGCATGTCTGAGTAATCATGATAAAATTAGCTTTCTAGGTAGCTGTTTCTGTTTTCAGGAAAAAACCAGAGCCATGAATCTGCCCCCTCCTCGAAGCACCTACCTTGACCATTCTACGCCTGCCCAGTAAAGAAAATTACCACCCTCTCTGATCAACAAGCATTGGTTTCAGCATTTCTACTTAAAGTTGAGACAAAGTGGTTCTTTTAGCACATAATTTGCACAATGACATTCACTTTTTGTTGTTCTTTTTCTGTTTTTTTGAGGTCATGTCTGAAGTGCATTCCAACCAAATATGTTGGCCGTGATGATTTTCACGAGTCCCACAAGGTATTCTGCTATTCATTCAGATGAACCGTGTTCACAACCTTGACCGTGCAATTTGAAGGAGCTACAGCTGCGTAAAGCTGACACCTCACTCACATGGAAAACACTCAGCAAATAGACTGAATGGCTAGTGCTTCATTAAAATGATTGTTAAAAAAGAAAAAAAGAAAAAAAGACAAAGAAATTAATAAATAAATAAAGATCATGTGTGCTAATTTTGTTTCAGAGATATTTAATATTTTTCGTAGCTTATTCAGAGGTCAACCATCCTCCCCATTAAGCTCCAAATTAAATAAAAAATATCTATTTTTTTTTGTGCTGCTTGATTTTTGCAGTTAAAACGATCATTTTTGCTGATATGGGTTTTAAGATTTAAATTGGACGATGACATGCCTGTCCCAGGATATCGCATAACATCATATGTCATTGCTGTGTTGGTATTGAATATAACAGTGGGCATATCTCCCTATTTAGTGTCTGAAATGATTGTTTTTACATTATTCAGTTTATCCGCCTTCTAGACCCTTTAGTTTAGATCTACCTTTACCCCTGGCAAGCACAAAGCATTTCCTGTAAATCTCTCAAGCAAAGGCTAAATATAACATTTACAGACCACTGTTAAATTGTTCTCTATGCAGAGCTTTTGAGGAGGCTTGGGGAGACCATTATTTTTTTGGAGTCCCTGAAGAACTAAAAAAGTAAATCACTTTGGTCCATCCAGAGCTGCTTCTGGATGATGTTAAGATTCGTTCGTCCGTCCATGTAGATATACCCACACAGAAAGCACAAGTGGTGAGTAGCAAGAGACTGAGGTATGAGCAGGAGAAAAAGGAGGATGACGAACAGGTCTTCTATGGCTAAATTAAAATGGTGTATTTAAAATCCACCTAAAAACCTGTTCACAGCATCTCTTACTTCATCCTTTGTCAACATTATGTCCTATATATTCCATCTTAACTGAAAAAGCTTTGTCTCGGCTGTAATTCTTCAACCTACATCGCAACCACAACCAGTCCCTGATTGGATGCTGAGATGCGATTTCCCAGGAGAGTTAAGATTTTTAAACTTTATGGCTCATCACTCTACTCTCTCCAAGTGGTTGTTTTAAAAACACCTTAGTTCTATGGAGTAGTACAGGCTGAGAGCAGAGCAGTGAACACTGTCACAGCATGGGATTCACTACTGTGATTTGCATAGGGAAACTATGTAAACCCTCAGCCCTCACCACAGACACTGAATGGTCTGAATGCACATTAAGACATGAACATGTCAGTTTTTATTGCAAGATGTTCGTTAGGGCTTCCTAAAGAAGAGCCTGATACCCAGAAATGGAGTAATACAGCAACCCCATGAAATGGGTAGGACCATATGGAGTGCAGTGAAGACAAGTATTTATTTTCTGGGTAGGAAGAAAACAACTAATGCTCAGATACTAATAAATGAATACTCCATAGTACCAAAAGAAATATAATATCATTTCTATACTTATAGATGACTTTGGAAGGCTTTAAAACTCTGGATATAGGACCTTTACACCTGACACCCTATATCCATGTCTAGACTCATCTTTTGATGACAGACAGCAAGAATGGAAAGTTATTAAAATGTTGTCAGGTTGTATGATGTGAATACCTGAATGCGTCTCACCCCATCCATAATCATGAGCAACTTGAAACATGGCAAAATAAGCATATTTTTAGCTAAGTTTAACCCTAACTTTGAATATAGCTTTTAATTACAGCTTCAAAGGAAGCAATGCTATGCAGATGAGAGGGAGAAGACAGAAATTAAAAGAAGCATGAAGTAATTCTCACAAGGAAATCAATTCAGTCAGTGACCTTGAGGTTTAGAAGATAAGAATTCCCCCCATGTGTAGAACAGCAGATCTCCCCAAACTGCATTTCCTAAAAACAAGTATCAATGTCAGTGTTTCCCTATGTGGTGGCCACATGGTTAGAGAACCAGGTGTTTAAGTCTCAAACTGACGATTTTTGCAGCCTCTACAGCACTCAAACTGTCTCTTTGGGTCCCTAAGCAACATACTTGCCCTCAGATTGCTCCTCATGTGCTGCTCAGATTGGCAGCACACTGCTCCCTAATGAATGGGTTAAATGAAGAGAACAAATTTCCCCATTGTGCTTGGCACCAACCTTTAAATTAAAGTGCTATGTTTCCTGTAGCGGACAGACAGGATGGTCACAAAAATGTAGATTGAACACTAAAGGAAAGTCTATCGTACCCAAGAGGGTTATAAAATGTTGATCTTTACTGTATGTCACATAGGCTATCTAATTGAGAGTGGGGGATATAAATAGGTCCTCAATGGCAAAAAAGGAGTCCCTATCACACTTACATTTTATTAAGATTCATCTAGAGTAGAACAACACGACGTAAGAGTGAAAGACATGACTACCCATTAAAGGATGCTAACAATGCTAAAGTTAACTGCATGTGTGCAAATAAAATCATACAGAAGTATTATTAAAATCTTGCTTCTTCTGATTCATTTAAGCCTATTCTATAGAAACTAGCTGGGTTCTATCATCTAAAAAAACTATTTACCTCATTGGCCCTTTTTATTAGAAGTAGGGTGCAATATTGTATAATGTCACATATACCCTTTAACACTTATTAAAAAAAGATTTCCTACCAACTTAAGATAATTTGCCAAATGTCTTGGTGCCATCAGGACATCATTTGATAGTCATATAGGCTAACACTATATATTATTCATCAAGCAGGGATCTTCTAAAATAAGCAACAAAAGGCTTAAGAATTGGCTTCTGTTACAGGCAGCTTTCACAGCATCAGTTACAAGACAAAAACAAAAGATTTAATACAAAAATATTACAGTACAACTGACCTTCAAGCTTCATACAAACTCAATGTTAACCTTAAAAAACTGAAGTGCTGACAGTGGTGTCAAATTGAATGCTTTTTTTTTGCCTGATGACCTTTTGCTTACAGTTTTGGCAAACTCTAGAAACATTTGGCAATCCTACTAATATGTAGCTTTGTAATATATCCTTCTATCCACTCTAGATATAACCTGACATGCAGTATCAGACATTCAAAATGACCCTTCCCACTCAAACGGCAACCAAATGGCAGCCCACTCCCCTACAACTCCTAGTGGAATCCCCTCCATGAACCCAACATATTTTCCGCCCTGACTCCACCCTTTCACTGAATTACAGGGTCTGACCAGGAGATGATGCTCCTCTTTAGATCTTAATGTCCACAAATCATGATAAAAAGAATATTTTAGTACAGGGTTCTTCAACCTTTTCCAGGCCAAGAACCCCCAAAGCGATGGCGAGATGGAGCGGGGACCCCCTAATTACATGAAATTGTGTTCTATCAAACTGGTCCTATAGTCACTCTATTACAGATGGAGTAATGTAATGAAAGTAATTTCTCCCTGGGATTATTAAAGCATTTCTGATGGGACAGGTGTTGTGAATGAAACGGTGCCCAGCTTAAAAGAGCTCCTGTGTGTCGCTGAATGTGTGCATTGATGCCTGAAAGACATCTTCTGCCTCGATTTATCTGTTTACTACAGTGTGTTGAATTGATGTTAATGTGTATTTAAAGACATTTCAATTAACGGAAAAAATTGCAGGTCTAACGAACCAAAACCTTCGCAACCCCCATGGTACTGCATGTACCTCCATGGACCCCTAGGGGTTGTGGACCCCCCTGTTGAAGACCGCCGTTTTAGTACAAAGATTGATGTTTAAAAATGGAATTGTAGAGGACCAGCCAAGGGCCCATCTAGGTAGGGAAATTTTAAATGGCTGCTGTTGTAAGCTAGATTGATGCTGTTTTGAATTCAAATTGAACAGCATGGGAGCAGTCTGGGAACCCTCCTGTAGAAAGAGTTCATAAAAGGGAGGGACATCCTTTAAAAGTCTTTGAGCTGATTGGATACCTGCCACCCATGTCAAGCTTTTAACCAATCACAGCAGCAGTAGCAGCTGATACATTTCACATAGATTTTTTTTTTTCACAGGGTTAACTGATAAATCACTCTTACAAAATCCGGTGGGAGGAATGCACAAACATCTCCCCATGCATAGAGGCAAAAATTGCCTCTTTTGCTTGTTTTTCAAAAATGAGATAGAGGGTATTCCAGCTTAACCGACGCAGCCATGTTTGTTTTGCTTATTTTTCACTGCTTTTTTCAATGCTTGCTTTCGCTAGCATTGACTATTGGCACCAAATTGCATAGATACTTGTTATCAGTTTTGACCTTGGATTCATTAACTTTGACTTTAAACATTGGTGGTTTTAGCTGTTTATATCCCTAATCTTAGTGTTCTGTGCTCATTAGTGTTTTGTTATTTTCCCCCATATCCTTAAGTTTATACAGTAGGAGCCAGTAAAAATTTACCCACTGTCCTTGATGGGTCCTTGGCTGGTCCCCTACAATTTCTTTTTAAATATCAATATTTGTAATAAAATATTCTGTTGTGATTTGTGGACATTAAGGTCTAAAGAGGAGCGTCATCTCCTGGTCAGTCCCTGTAATTCAGTTATAGGGTGGAGTCAGAGTGAAAAAATATGCATGCCCAGGAGAAAACGTTGGCTGGGAGTTGGAGGGGATTCCGCTGGGAGCTGCAGGGAAGTGGGCTGTCATCCGGCTGGCATTTGATTGGGAAGCGCCATTCTGAATGTCTGCTACTGTACCATTGATCCAACTTTGTTAAGAGCCACTACAACATTTATTCAAAACAACTATCTTTAAATAAGCTTTTAATTAGTCTTATATTCAGAGCTTGCCTGAATATTGTCAGAGGCTTGTAGCATGTAATGAATGCACCTTATTCAGCTACTGATTTCACTACCTTCTTTAACATACATTTTTATCCTGCCAAATATGGCTTCTGTTTTTTAATACTTCAATCTAAAAAAATCTGAGCTTAACAAAAAAAAGGGATTTGCAGTTTTTACTGTCAAAGATATGACCTTGGTTACCACTCAGATTATAGGAACAACAGTATGCCTTAAAACCGTGCTTTTATTAATTTAAAGGTCTAAAATTGATTTCCAGTGATCAAATATAAAATCCAAAGGGTAATAATGAAATGCTATAATTTCTAACTATATAAGCTCAACAATTGCTTACAGCTGGGGCAGTTCTATACCAAATTATAAACAAATGAGGAAGAACACCATGATTTTTTTAGAATTGAAGAGCTAAAATATCTTAAAAACCCCTGTCCAGTGTTTTGTCCAGTATAACTTTTGGAGGGTAATTATGAAAGCCTCAGTAAAATTACAAGCAGTGAGTTTGAGCCTAAGAGTATGATTATAATATAAAAACAGGTAGGAAAAAAATACAAAATTCCACCAGTTTGAAATATAACCAAAAAAAATAACAACTTACTTAATGTTAGGAGAAAACAGGGTTGAAAGCGACAGAGGGGTCAGTCAGGGGACCTCAAAGTCAAATGAAAAACTAACAAGGACAGTAAGGGTTGATTACTTTTGTTATTAAAGCTTTCTTGTGGACAATTATTTAGGTTTAGAGAGTAGTTTGAATTACAGGACATTTGAACAAGCATGCAGATCTATTGTAATCCTCTCTGGAGATCTACCTAATAATGCACAAATACTGGATGCTTTTCTACCTAAACTGAGCAAAAGATCCATAAAAAGAACAACATTAGGTATCCAGCTGCGTAGGTGTTTTACACCATTGTTAGCAATTAATCTATGAAAAGACTTCATTCCTGACTGCAAGAAATAGGCATATACAACTCAGATCATAATCTGATTGTTATACTGTATGTTTAATATAGCATCAGCATTTCTTTTTCCCTTTTTTCTCTATTCAGAGCACAATTTATGAAATGTGAAACTGATTGTTAGGGATTTTTGTCAGACTCTAGAGAATGATTTTTTTTTATTCTGCTTGTTAAACCGAACACTAAGAGCAGCTTTGCATTGGATGAAAATAACTGTCAGGCAGTTTACCCTTCAGTTCACTTATTCTGTGTATGTGGGCTGGAGTCACGCCAGAGCCATCAGCTCAGAGTGTTTTAACGCAGCTAATATTCCCAGCCAGGATGCCGTTCCACGGCTGCCCCCAGACTGTTCTGTGTCACTGGTTTGCCAATCCAGCCCTGGGTGGAAACTACCTAAGCCTCTGAGTGTCACTGCTCGCACAAGGCTCAGCCAATCCACAGCGGGGATTTGGCAGGGCTAAACGTCGCGGGAGCACTGGTCCGTGCTCTGAAAGGTATCAACACTTCGCACATGACTAAGCTCAAGTTTTTCTGCCCAAAATGAAAATGACTATAATTAGCAAGTCATTTTGCCAAGTGTCATTGGGCTATGATCCTCTCCAGATTTAGCTTCATATTGGAATTATTTAACTAGAGCTTAGATGGGAATGGATCTGCACTTCAGCTGCTGGGCTTTTCAAATTTGTGAACCTTTCTCTAGGGAAAAAAAAACAAACAAAAACAGTGCATTAAAACTGATAAGAAATAGTGAACATTACTATACATCCTTGACTGCATATAAAGGACATTTCTAAGCAGAGCAGTGCCCTTGCAGATCCCCATTATGGGAATCTGAAAAACTTTGTTTTGTGCTAAGAAGAAGCTAAAAGGAGCATTTATTGAGTTCTGGGTCAGTGTAGACCATGGTTAGACAATGTTCAATAACGGCTCTAAAAAAGGCTACAGTATATAAGAGGTAAAGCAATTATAAGGTAACTTGACAGTGAGATAGATTCATATGATATCTGACAATGTGCTGTTGTAGTATGCTGTCCAGTGACTAAGAAAAGAAAATATATGTAGGTTGAATGTGATTCATACATCTCAACAATATTTACAGATTGAAACAATTAGACGATAAATCGTCATGAAAAATGTAAGACAAGCAGAATTTGATTCTTTGCTTTCCTCTGTCACACACAAATGAAAAAGAAATGTGGCTCTGGAGAAAGTGAGCTCAGATCAATGCAGACTTATTTCACAACCAGTCCCCCACCCAGTGCTCTTGGTAAACACCTGTAATCCAAGTTGGCACAGCACAGGCCAACGTGTGTGCTTCAGTTATGAAACATCTGCACTTTTTCCCATTATACTATAGTGCTTTAGACCGCCTCCACCACAGCAAATTACAAAGAATATAAACACCATACAACTGGGGCTTGTGAAACAGTTCTGACTCACAGGTGCTACTGTACTCATGTAGTTACTCTGCTGAAATAAAAGAGCACCAGTAACAATTGAAATTAGCTTTTTCTTCCCTCAGAGCACAAGAAATATAAGCCTGTGAGTTTTTTCCCCCTGTCGATTTAATATTAAGCTTAAACATATTAGTATTTTCTCATTAGGTGGATCAAAGCATTGGTGCTAATGATTTTTCTTGCACAACATCAAACATGCAAGCTATGATGTGATAGCTCTATACAGCAAGTAAAAAGCAGCATGAATTCTACTGCTGAGCTTTGGTTCTATTGATGTTGCCTTTTTTAACTTGGATATCATAGTTACTGAGATATAAGTCAGATATATCAATTGCAACTGATTCAGAAGCTTCTCACTACCCCCTTCCTCAAAGTCCAAGATGGCTACCATGAGTACAAAATATAGTAGTCATAAACATTTGGTTACATTTTTAATAATTTGTATCTCATTAAATATGTCAGACATGTATTTTACAACCTTGGAACCTTGTAGCCAAAGTATTTACTTTAACAAAATTGTGACATAGTTTTTATGTGCAGATACTGTTGTTAATCTAGTAACTGGGTTAAATGAATCTCAAACACATCTGGGTTGCAACTGGAAGATTATCACGTTGGGTTTAATGCCATTCAACAATCGAGGACAGAGGTCACGGATTAGAGCACAGCGGTCAGGAAAAATTTATAAATTACTGCATGTTGTCCGACGACAGTGCTTAACTTCACTTGCGCCGCTTCTCCTGTTTATACGGTAAAGCCCTCCTGAGCATCAGGCACCAGGCTACACATGATATAAATCAGCCAATGAGCTGCTGTCAGTCTGGGTTGCTGCT
>NW_015150654.1:363494-365456 GCF_000732505.1 Cyprinodon variegatus
GCCAAACTTAAAAAAATATATAATTCAAAATATAACCATTACTTAGACCTTGTCTGGTCATATCAGATCAGGCCTGCTTGTTTTCCCAAATGGAAAAAATTCCAAAACCCATAATTTATCAGGTAAATTTCATCAACCTGTAGTAGACTGTCTATAAAAAAAAAAAAACCTAGACAGTAAAGGGCATATCCTCACTGTCTTAAGATTCATCAGGCCTTTTTATTGCTGTCAGCAGTTCTTCCTCAACTTTTCTGAAAGCTTCGCTGTCCTGCTGAGCATGAAAATGTTTAATCAAATAAGTGATCTTATAGTGCTGGATATCCGCCAGAAGTGCCAGCCTGCCTGCAAATATCGCAGACCTTGAGCTCATAGATATGAAGGGTATCACATCTGGATGCATGAATAATTATTAATATAATACAATATTATTCAAATTACCCATCTGTACTAGCTGCAGTCAGCGTAATGCGTTGAGCTAAAATGAATGTGATATATATTTTTTCTACAGCACCCAGTGTCTTCGAAGAAAAGTAGTAAACTGTGTGGATAAAATAAGATGGACAGGACAAGATAGTGTAGGACCTAACAGGACAGGAGGAATATGACAGGAGATAAAGATCATCATGTACGATAGAAACAGGCTTTGACAGGATAGGATAGATTACAATTATGAAGCAAACAGGATAGTACGAGTCTAGACTGAAGAGCAGAGAGGGGAAGGGATAGGTGAAGATATGACAGGCAAGAATTTGAGTGTGACAACACCAAATAATGAGAAATAGCTTCCTTATTCTGTTAAACTAACACAGGAAGAAGTGTGATGGCTACTTCTTTATCACACAATTTCATTTTATTTACAGCCCAAAGATTTTTGCCCATCACAAACCTCTTTAGTCCCTCTACTTATCTGCATTCTATTATTGTTTCAGCCAAAAACCACAGCTTTCATTCAACATAGAATATTAAAACAGAAGTTTTGGAAAGCTATCGTCTCCTTTAGGAAATACTTTGAATAAAATCCTATTTACTGTTGCATTAGAAAGAAAATAAAAAAACGAATTTTCTGAAGTGGAGACAAAGATTTGGAGAGCAGACATATTGCACTCTGCTTCATTTAAAGGCTTTGATTATAGATTAGGAAGCCATCTGTTAAGAATGCTGGTCACATTGAACGTAATGTGCAGCATATTTAATGTGGGCTGTGAGCACCTTCTGCTGCTGATCTTTCTCCCCTCCGGGCAACGATGAAAAAAAAGACACCTCTCTGAAGGCTAGCGGCCCAACGGTGGTCTAATGCATGTCCCAGGAGAAAGATGGCGCCCAGCGTACGCCTACAGTATGTGAGAAGTGAATTATATGTTCAGTGCACATCCTTCATGCCACTAGTCTCCTCCAATTTTAGGATATGATAAATCTGCAGTGGAAGGGCATCTCGCCTGAAGAATTCAATTAAGTAAGAAAAGAGAAGAGGATCACAGTGATATTAGAGAGCTGATTGGAGAGCTTCTCGGCCCTCCCAGTAATGAACCGCTGCATTCCTCCACTGTGACAAAATTGATTTGACTAGTCGAGCTCAGAGTTCATTCGCCTCCTAAAGTCAATCCAAAAAAAATAAATAAATAAATAAAAAGGAAAAAGCACGGTGTCATTGTGGAGCTGTTTGAAATTTAGAATCGGATTGAAATATGAGTCAAACCTTTGGGTTGAGGGTTGGGGAGTAAATTATTTTGATCTAACCTTTAAGAGAACTTTGTGACCTTTTCAGAAGCAGTAAAGCTTGATAGATCCTTTGGTCTTGATCGATCACTACCTCCTGTAAACAGCCTAAAATGTGTTCTGAGTGGGCTGTGTATGGCATCCTTGTCTCTGTTATATATTTCATGAACATAAAATCTGTTTGCTACTTATAAACATCTTCAAAAAAAAAAGAAAAACAAAACTTGCCAATTGTTTTAAAACAAT